>NC_051852.1:65810237-65916811 GCF_905115235.1 Hermetia illucens
GAGTTGCCAAATCTCCCATCAGGCGCGTCCCTTCGTGGGGATAGGGGAGTGCTCGCGTAAGAATATGCACATATACGCATTTGGAGGTGTGCGTGTATGGGCATGCTTATGCGCAGGGCGGGTAGGTGGGAAGTAAACGCCCGCCCGTGGATAAAAATTGGCTATGGGAAGGATACCCAGAAATAAATCCAAACATGGAGGAACAGAAGAATAAAGTTACGGTGCAGGGCTTTGGAAACCCAGTACCGGCGGCTTTTGGGAGTGGGCAAGCAGGTTTCCAGCCGTCGATATCCCTCGACTGCAGTGCTTGATCCGTTTAAGAGAAGCTCGACGATCGTGCGATCTCCTCCGAAATCAACCTTGATGAAGGAAGGAAATCAGGGAAGCTCCCGGAAGGCTAATAAATACGTAAGCACCCAATGGGAAAACCAAGCGGAGGAGCTATGTCAGAGTCCGGACGAATCATCGTTTGCCCTACTCGGAGGTAAAATAGTAGAGTTGTCTGAATTTATTAAGGACAAACACAATGTGCACCAGGCCATCAAAAACATGGTCCGTGCTGTTCGTGTACTAATGGTGCCAAAGAAGAAAAAAATGCCTCGAAGAAATCAAGCGTCACTCAGACAGCACAAGTGACACCCCCTCAACATCCAAAGGGCGGCAAGCTTGAAAAGAGGAGTAGAAAGGGCGCGAACGATTCTTTCGGATCCTCACAGAACGCGAAAAGGCAAAGAGGCCTCTTATCGGCAAAAGGCAAGTCAAACAAAGTTACAAAAATCGTGGAAATTGCGGCGTCAGTTCGAATCGACCCAAGAGAGGCAAAGCCTCAAAAAGAAACCAAGAAAGCATGGACCAAGGTTGGTGGAAGGAAAAATACAACACAGAAAAGAAGATTACCGCCCGAATTAATCATCATCTCCAAAAAAGGGGATATGACTTACACTGATATCCTTAGGAGGGTCAAATCCGATCCTGAGCTGATGGACCTAGGAGAAAACGTCAGCCGAATCAGACGCTCCACAAAAAGGAGATTTGATGCTGGAGCTGAAGAAGTCTCCGGGCAAAACGGTAGAAAATTTCCTCGGCAAGGTGGAGAAGAAGCTCAAGTACGGGCCAGAAAGCAGAAGATTGTTATACAATGTAAGGACATTGACGAAATCACGACCAAGGAGGATATCCGCAATGAGGGGACTGAGGAAGGCATACGGAGGCACGCAAACGGCAATCATAAGCTTACCAGCTGAAGCAGCGTTCAAACTGCTGGCGGCTGGGAAAGTAAAAATAGCTTGCTTTAGATGCCTGGAATTCGGCCACAGTGGCGAAATGCACCGGTGATTGACAGGTCACAATGTTGCAGAAAATGTGGGAGAGAAGGCCATATGTTCAGGGAGTGCAAGGCTGAGCCTTAATGCATACTCTGCAAGGAAAAAAAGAGCGTCGCGACTGTCGGCACGTTGCAGGCAGTAGCAGGTGCCCAGTGTTAAGGAGAGCCTTGAATGCAGTAAAAAATGAGGTTGATACAAATCAACCTCAACCACTGCGAAGCAGCGCAAGACCTTCTCTCACAGACCATCTATGAGAAGGGAATCGAAGCTGTCATAATCAGCGAGCCTTATCGCAACAATAAGAGCGGTGCCTGGACTGCATATGAAATTGGCAAGGCGGCAATATGGGCGTGTGGAAATCAAACCATTCAAGAAGTGATGGAGTTTCAACAAGTTGGATTCGTCAGGGCAAAAATAGTTGGCATCTATATATATAGTTGCTATGCTTCATCAAGCGCGGCGATAACAGAATTCGAAGGAATGCTAGGTATGCTAGTCTCGGATGCAAGAAGTCGAAACCCCAAGATCATAGCTTGTGATTTCAACGCGTGGGCCGTGGATTGGGGCAGTCGCACTACGAACACCAGGGGCCGTATCCTGCTCGAGGCTTTCGCGGAGCTAGATTTGGTGCTTGACAACACGGGAAACGTTTCCACTTTTCGTGGGACAGGGTCGGGCTCAATAGTCGATCTGACATATGTGAGTACCACATTAGCAAGGAGAATGTCATGGCTTGTCATTGAGCATTATACTCACAGCGACCACCAGGCGATTTTCCTCCAGATCGAATATGGGCCATGCGTCGATATGTGTTCTCGTGAGGCTGGAAACCGGTGCTGGTCCGTGAAAGGGCTTAAGGAGGATGCATTCATAGAGATGCTATTGGGAGGCTAAAGTCGCGGTGGTGCGGCTACGGAAAAGGTACAGCAAATGATGGGATGCATAACGAGAACATGCGACGGTGCTATAACGAGGGACGAGTTCTCGCAAAAAGGCGCTCAAACTATTGGTGGAATGAAGAGATCGCGGTGTTACGGGATGCATGCTTTCGTGCTAGAAGGATCTGCCAACAATCTAGAGCAAGACCAAACTTCGACGAGAAACGGCTAGCATATGTGAACTTTGCACAGAGGCAGACCAAAGCGCATGGGGAACAGCGTACAGGTTAGTTATGAAGAAGATGAGAGGGCGAACACCACAATTGACCTGCCCGCATCTTGTGCTCGATATCGTGACGGCGCTCTTCCCCCCGGATAAAGGGGAGCGTAAACAACACAAACAAGCATTGGCCGTCTACACCACACCTGCGGTAACTGAGGAGGAACTTACGCAAATTTGCCGGAGAATTGGTGGTAACAAAACACCCGGTCTGGATACTGTTCCCAATAGAGCCTTTAAACTCGTTGTTAAGACCAGACCCGACTAGTTTATCAGCGTGTTTGAAACATGCATGATAGAAGTTTTCCCCGACCGGTGGAAGAGGCAAAAACTAGTTTTGCTCCCGAAGCCGAATAAGCACCCAGGACACCCATCATCATACCGACCGATTTGCCTTATCGACACGGCAGGAAAGATGCTCGAAAGGGTCATCTACAACAGACTGTTCCCTATCATCGAATATAAGGATGGACTATCGGAGCGATAATTTGAATTTCGTCAAGCCCACTCAACGATCGACGCCGTAGACGTTGTTTTGAAGCTGGCTCGAGACGCGATGTCGTCTAAAAAATGCTGTGCTGTGGTGACGTTGGACATCAAAAATGCGTTCAATTCCGCAAGCTGGGAGTGGATAAAAAGCTCACTGGCTAAAACGGGTATCCCTAGTTATTTGACTAAGCTCCTCAACAGTTACCTTTCGGAGAGGACACTTTGGTACGACACGGATGAGGGATCCAAGCAGTACACCGTCTCCGCAGGAATATCACAGGGCTCAGTGTTGGGTCCTCTCCTGCGGAACGTCATGTACAATGGGGTCCTTGTCCTTCCCGTGCCAAAGGAGGCCACGATAATTGGTTTCGCAGATGATCTAGTTATGGTTGTCTTCGCGAAACAACCTGAAGACGTTGAAATGTACGCTAACGAAACCATTAGCGCCATAAAAGCGTGGCTGGAGATGGTTCAGCTTGACCTTGCAGAACAAAAGACGAAGGCGGCCTTGATTATCAATCGTAGGAAGAGGAATACGGTTAATATTCGTGTTGGTGGTCACGTCATCACTTCGAAACTAGTTATCAAATACCTAGGAGTGATGATTGACGCTAAAATCAATTTCAAGGGACATCTGGACTATGCCTGTGAGAAAGCGGCAAATACCAGCGTATCATTAGCGCGGATGATGCCTAACATTGGAGGTCCAAGGTACAGTCGTGGATTATTTGCGGCCGGAGTGGTTCGCTCCACACTATTATACGCGGCACCAGTTTGGGAGGAAGCACTAGCGTGTGAGAGTAATCGTAGGAGGGTCAATATGACTTACCGCTTAGTGGCGCTAAGGGTGTGCAGCGCCTTCAGAACAATATCAGCCGAGGCAGCGTGTTATTGCAGGAATGATCCCGATAGATATTCTGGCAAGCGGGACACGCTGCCTGTACGAGACAAGGAAAATGAATTCTCCTGAAAAGGATGCAGAATATCGAAAGGCGGCAAGGCAGAGGGGTCGCTGGACCCACACTTTGATTCCCCATATTGAGGAGTGAATCCAGCGACGACACGGTGAGATTAATTACCATCTGACGCAATTCCTGTCAGGACATGGTGGTTACAGAAAGTACCTGCACCAATTCAGGCGAGATGATTCTCCCTTGTGTCCTGATTGTGGTTGCACACCTGAGGACCAGGAGCATGTTATGTTCCACTGTCCACGATTTCTCTCAGAAAGGAGGAGTCTGGAAGACTCCCTGAAACCAACTTAAGCCGGCAGAACATCGTCGGGGAAATGTTAAAGTCGGAGGGAAACTGGTGTGCGGTGAACTCCGCAATCAAAATAATACAAGAGGAATTTGGAAGAGCGGAGCGCGCAAGGAGGACGCGAAGAACGGAAGGCGTGGTCGCTTAAAGCGCAGTCCACCCCGCGGGGAAGGAAAAAGGAGAACGTGGGGGTGGTTTTAGTGGGTGAGAATCCCACACGCTGCTGCAACCTAGCACGGCAATGGCTTTGTAAGATTTCCACCTCCACCCATAAAAAAAAGACAGACAGACGGACAGACAGATATCTCGATTCTAATAAGGTTTTGTTTCACACAAAACCTAAAAAAAGGCTCCAGAACTACCGTTAAAAATTAGATCAGGAGGCGTCCGGTGGAAAAACATACATATACCAACAAAACTGCTTCTAATCGAAAAGAAGATTAAAGGCAGGAAAAGGTTTAATCGACGAGGCTTCACCCTAGAAAATGCGAGAAATGAGAAGCAACGGGCTAGCATACCTTTTACAAATGAATCCCCGATTGAACTTTTTCCAAAACCAAATCGGCGAGTGAGAACATCGAATCCGAAAACTATAGAACCAGTTCAACGACCTAAACAGAGACTTACAATTTTGGTGAACAGAGGGGTAAGTTTTATAGTGTGTTCACATAAGATGTATCATACTTGATATGTAAATATTGTAAATCAAATATATGAATCTTATGACTATAGGTGCGCGCTGTGCATCGGGTAGCCATCAATAACATTATTGCATAACCATCAATTGTACATGTCAGCAAAAATTCCATAAGGTACTTGAACTAGATCACCCAAATAGAATAACAGAAATGCATTCATGACGTATCATATATCAATCCCATACACATGTGCACACGATCCCTTTGTAGCATGCCGCTGGAAATATCGTTATGGTTTGCATGTGCATTTATTTCACTTTTATAATAAAATGGTCAACGGCGTTCATAGATCGGGTTACCGTCGATGGATATTGATGACCACGCAATAAATTAGTTTAATTTATTGTTTTAGTGTTAATTAAGCAGGGGATGTATAAAAGAACAGAGGAATGAGTAATAAACATTCATTATCTTGACCAATATATTATATATATTCGCAGCGCTATAATTTTTCTAAGCTAGGTCATCCTTGTAAGTGATTGCAAAAAAGGTATTGAGTCAAAGCGAGGTTATTCTTGCAAATTAAAACAGTGGCATATCTTAAACAGATAGTGCTTAGGATGAAGCCATCATACTTGCGGACCTCTTTTTCTTACCCACTTAAAACTCCTAAATATTTGTTCGTTCTTTAGCTTCAATGAAGACGGTGAGTTTATGGAAGAGGCTCATCTCCGCACGAAACAACGGATCCTCCGGATCCGTTGGCGATTTTGGATGCTCTCAGCATTATTCGCATGGCAAACCTGTCATCCAACATCACCATCTACTTGGCGATCCTGTTAGACCTCATCATCTTTTAGAGTTTATACGGAAAATCTGAGCTTATCATCATGGATGAAAACTGCACGGTTAACGGCGAGGGCTACCGTAACAAGTACCCCAACGACCGGCAGCAATATCCGAAAGAAATACCTCTATATCTTATGTAAGACGAAGCTTGTTGTCATATCGTAAAAGCCAGTATAGCGAAGGCGAAACAGTACTTCTCAAAGGTTCTCACTCAGGTAACTCACCCATGCGATAGTTTCCTAAGGCTACAAAATGAAAGGAACTCACACCAAATATTAATCTAATGGATTGTATTACTTAACATGTAAGCTTACTAATTAAATTAAAAATAATAGGACACATTTTATTTTTTAAATATTTAAAAAAGTAGGTGATACCAATTTCCGTCCACCCTGTACATATGTACATACATTTTACTAACCTAAAGACACCATATACTGACGCGTACATATATATATGCCCATCTAAATTGATTTAACGCATACATATATGTATGTACGCACCGCTGGTACTAACCCACACAGTCCATATTTTTGTATATTTCCCACAAACGTCATTAGCACATATATATACGCCTATACAAAATCTAGGCCTCAAAATACATCCCGTTCCAATTTCTGCACAATAAAAGTTAATAATATAATACATAATAATAATAGTAGCCGGTCCCAAGCCCGGTTGTGAAAGGAGGAGGAATGCATAGCTTCATTCTGAATGGCTGTATGTCACCGCAGCGTCTCAGGGGATAGGTAAGGAAAGTGCAGGAACTTTGCAGTCTTGCAGATTACTCACTGAGAAAGCTATCCCCCCACTTGGCAGTTACGTATAAAATGCAAATCCATTTATGAGAAGAAGAAGGAATTTAAGGTCCGGTACCGGCGAGAGTCGTCTGACTTGGTGACTGGGTCGGGCTCCCGTAATGGACAGCACGGCATCGAAACCGCTAGTCGTAGGGCGGTTCGACGTCTAGGCGTCACGATGACCAGGAGCATTGCTCCGCCTGCTACAACTGTTTTGTCACAATTTGTGACGACCATTTCAGCAGGTTCGCGTAGACAGTGGATGAAGTGGACTGAAGAAATGAAGCTTTTCATCATCCGCTCCTACTGCGAAATAACGGCGGGAACGGCTACAACATCTTATCGCCCCTTGTTGCACCAGAGATTCGTCGAGCATTTCCCGTGAGACACCCGTAGTTGAAATTCTGGACACACTAAAGCAGAAACTTTCTGTCATATGCAGTCGGTTACGACGGTATGGCGAAAGTCATTCTAGACGTGTCTAGAATGCAGCATACGTGAGGAACCAGCGGAGCCTTTTCAGATCTCTCAACGAATCCCAACAGAGCGTCCAGACAGTGCAGTTTTCAGTGACGGAGGCGGAAGAGTATTGGGGTGGACTTTCAGGGTTACCCGCCCAGCATGTTGAGCATGCTGAGTGGATCATCGCCGAAGGCACCCGCCATGCCAATACGCCTGGCATGAATTTTGCGGATGTTACCGAAGAGGAAGTTCGACGAGCCATAAACAGCTAAGAACTGGAGGGGCCCAGGTCTGGATTGGGTGCGGAATTTCTGGTATAAGAAATTTACCAGCGTACACAGTCGGTTGGCACGAAGTATAAATGAGGTCATGAGCCGGTCGGAGGAATTCCCACCCTTCCTCATTGCGAGGATTGCCTACATTATCCCTAAGAAGGACACGATGCAGGACCCCCAGACACACGACCGATTACTTGCTTACCAACCCTCTACAAATTCCTCACATCCATTATTAGTGGAAGGGTCAATGCGCACCTTGAGACCAACAGCATTCTGTCCGAGGAGCAGAAGGGCTGCCGAGTTGGGTCAAGGGGTTGCAAAGAGCAACTCATTATCGACTCGGTAGTTGTAGGACAAGCAACTAGAGGCCAAAGAAACATCTTCAGTTGCTATATCGATTATGCCAAGGCTTTCGATAACGTTCCGCATGCTTGGCTAATCGATGTCCTACATTTGTATCGAATTGATCCGAAACTAAAAAAGTTTTTGGGGACCGTCATGGAAGGGTGGAATGCCACCTTATCACTGCGTACATCTGAGGGTGCGAATACCTCAGAGCCCATCCGTATACGGACGGGCATCTTCCAGTGGGGTCCGTTGAGTCCCCTTTGGTTTTGTATGGCACTGAACCCCCTTTTATGGCTACTGAATGATGCTAAAGGGTATGCTTTGGCAGTTAAATTTGGCCTACGTGCTAAGTGTGAACTGACACACTTGATATGCTTAGATGACACTAAGTTATACGCTGGTACTGACGATCATCTTAGAAGTCTGTTGAGAATAATAGACATGTTCAACCGTGATATTCGGATGGAGTTTGGATTAGACAAGTGACGAATCCAAGCCATCCGCAAAGGTCATCATTAGCCGCATGCCGGACATAGCATTGATGACCTCCACATCGAAGCTATGACCGCGACAGACTTCTACAAGTACCTAGGAATTCTGCAAGGAATCCATGCTCGAGTTGGTGATCTGAAATATGCTCTGCTGTCCGAATTCCTGCGACGTATAGAGCTGGTACTGAAATCGCATCTCTCGCGAATAAAATAAGTGCATTGAATGTATACGTTATCCCTTCACTGGCTTATGGAGGGGTTCATGTGTGCCATTCAGGAGGGCGTGGTCGCCACCCGAGCTTATAAAAAGCTGATCATGAAAGAACGGGTGGAGAAGACCAGTGCAGAATGTGTGGTTCGGCGTTAGAGACGTTAGACCATCTCATTTCTGGCTGTACTGTTATGGTACCGGTGCAATACATCACCAGGCGTAATGCTGTATGTAAGGTCATTCATCAAAACCTTGCATACAATCATGGGCTGATTACGGGAACATGTCCGGTTTACCGATATGAGCCGCAAGCAGGACTTGATAGTTCTGCTTATAGCATGTATTGGGACCGGCAAGTTCTGACTGATCGACATACTGCACATAACAAGTCTGACGTACTATTAGTTGTCAAGACGGGTCGCTCCGCGTATATTATTGATGTTGCTATCCCCCATAAAAGCAACATTGAACGGAAATATGTGGAGAAGAAGGTGAATTATGAGCCATTGGCTCGGGAAATCAAAGAAATTTGACGTTGGTTGTTGTTCCCATAATATTGTCAGCTACAGGTATTGTACCTAAATTACTCATGGCTTCTCTTGATGCTTGGGACTTTCGCACAGTCTGGTTTAAACCATTCAGAAGTATTATACATCATTCTGCATACGTGCTCGATGTTGCGGGGAGTACTCGACAGATTTTCCCATTGACCTACCACCAGCGCCCCTTTAGTTTTTAAGTAGGTTGGATCGTCCGAGCCTAAATGCTTGGCACTTAGTGCTAGTATTAGATAAAATCCGGCATGTGTGATTGTGATAACTCGGAAATAATAATAATAATCGTGGGCTCAACAATCTAATTGGATCAGAGCCTTGAAGTGTGTTAGAGCACTTCATCCAAGACGGTAACGGTACACTACAGTTCACTTTAGGAGGGAATGTGGTCAGCATTGCGCTCGCTTGAGATTATTACCCTGATATGACTCAGGTACTCATTCACAGCTGAGTCGACTGATATTGAAAGTTAAATTTTTGCATTTTGCGTAAATTTATTGCACTCCAAGACATCATCATCATCAAACACAACTTTTATGTCTGAAGCTTCCAGCTTGCCATTTCCCGATTTGTTTAGTAATAATGATAATCGTTGGCGCAACAATCCAATTGGATCAAGGCCTTGAAGCGTGTTAGAGGAAATTATTACCCTGATTTGACGCAGGTACTCATTCATTGCTGAATCGACTGATATCTGATTTCAAATCACGATACAAATTCCACTGCCACCGAGAAAGTTTAATCTATGAACTTAAGAATAAAAATATATATTCTCTTGAAATGAAAGAAATAAAAACCGGAAATGGGATAATATTTTTTCCCGGAAATATCTCGGGTTGATTGTTTTTTTGCCATTACGTTTATGACATGCCAGGCCCGTCTTGTATTACAAGAGCTAAGTGAATCTATTATTATAACGTATAAAAGGAGCATTTCAATTGTACTTTGTATTTCTTAGGGAAGGCTGTGATTAACTTTTTGTTAAATTGCATCATTTTTGAAAATAATTTTATTTTAATAGAAAATCTCACATTATTCTTGTATATTGCCTAAACAAACACAGCTAAGTAGTGGCGCAAGCACCGATATTTGTATTTTACGTGAAGAAGGTTATAAGGTCCACTAAATTTTATAAAGATTCGGAGTGTCATTTAAAGGTGTGCCATATATTATACCAAAGTGATAACAAAACAAGTCGAAAACCCGAAGTTCAGCGCTTCATGTATGGAGGGGTTTCTTTGTTTCTTATATAAGTATATTTGAGTGCAGAACTATCCCATTTGTTCGTAGTCGGTAATGCAAATGTATATTTAGGATATCAAACTACTCACTTTAGTGTGATATTGATATTTAGTGTTTTGAGTAGCAGTAAATCAGCAATAGTATGATTTTGATCATGCTTCATACTATAGTCAATATTATTGCAAATTTTTATAACTCTAGGATAAACTTAAGGAGAGTTCCTAAAAACATAGTAATATACAATTATTAACTTAATTTGAGTAGAGACCTGAACACAACGTAGAAGCAACTTCGATTTTTTCAGATTTTTTGTTTGGTTAGTTTTTGAGAATTGGTCCGTTAAAGAAATCATCACTTTAAACCCCCGCACGTCTTTCCAACAGATGTCTCGTTTCGAAAAGTGCCAATCGACAGTCGTGTTATTGACGCGAGCGCCGATGACTCGATTCTCTCTCAATATGCAGGTATCTATAAAAGTTAAAAATGACGGCAGCAAACCAACTCGACGCCAATGAACACTTGTGGCTACAGACCTATAGTATTAAATTTAGGATTGCGGATATAATTTATAAGGAACTTCATAGTCGCAGACATCAACAAGGGTACCTTTATTCCTTCAATATCGATCGTTGATAGATCTGCAGATACTCTTCGCAAAGACCTCCTTACCGCATTGAAATCGGCTAGGGGGATTTCGTACTGTTTGGAGAATACACTTTTCGGTATTTTTGAGGATACTGTCCACATGAAGTTTCCCGCACTTCTCGAAAAATACACCAACATGACTACGAGCGAAGCTACATTTTTATTTCACGATATTTACAATCAACATAAGCGAATAGCTATGCACTCTGTGCTCGCGAAGCAAATTTAGAAATATAAGCCTCATTAACGTTCACGCCCCTACAGAGGAGACTGCAGAGTCGGAGAAGGATACCTTCTACAAGGAAGTAGGACGAACCCTCGAAGTCTGTCCCAGATATGATATCAAAATCATACTTGGGGATTTTAACAGCCAAGTAGGGACGGAGCCCGTATTCAGGCAATACGTTGGCTCCCATATAGCTTACATCAAAATACAAATGATAACGGACTGCGGATTATTCAATTAGCAGTATCGCACGAAATGGTTGTTGGAAGTACCTGGTTTGCGCGGAAAGCGGTCCACAAACACACGTGGGCCTCTCCAGATGGGACCACTTTCAACTAAATTGACCACGTGCTGATCGAACGCCGCCACCTATCAGCCTTGAGAAATGTCAGAATATATAGAGGAATCAATATAGACTCGGATCATTATCTCGTTGGCATGGTGCTTCCAGCTCGAATAACAACACCACCTCTGACAATCAGGTGAGAGTTAACACTGAAGCCATCCACAACACAGCCCTCCGGAACACCTATAAGAGGAAAATGCATGCCGCAATAACCGCAGCCAACAGACATCCTGAAGATGAAGCATTAACAAATGATCCTCACAATCACCTGAAGAACGTTATCACAAATACGGCCACAAAAGCGGTCGGAACGCTTGGTTTGACGATGAATGTAAGCTAGCAACAGAACGGAAGAATGCTCCATACTAAGTAATGTTGCATTCTCAAAGAATGCGGGCACGCGCAGAAACTTATCACGAACTCCGGCGAGCGAAGAAGCGACTTCACAGACAGAAAACGGAAGCCTGGAAGAACCAACAGGCCTGTAAACTCGAAAAGTACAAGGGGCAACCGCACCAGGCGCGGAAGTTTTACCAACAAGTCAGCAGGATGAAGCCTTACATATCTCGATGCTCATCCTGCCGAGACAAAGAGGGAAATCTGACTTCCGACAGAATGGGCACATGGAGCGATGGGTTGGGTACTTTGATCAACTACTGAATAACCAGAACATCAGCGAGTTAGAGGTCCAGTCAATTGAAGACGACGGAGAAATACTGCCACCACCAAGTATAGAAGAAACAGTCCGTACAATTTACCGATGAAATTACAGCCGAATTGGTTAAATATGGAGGCGACCAATTACACCAAGTAGTTGATAAACTTGTGCTCAAGGTATGGGACAGTGAATCAATGTCTGACTATTGAAGGACATTATCTATCTCATAAATAAAAGGGGAGATACCACACAGTGCAGTAATTATAGAAGTATCACGTTGCTAAGTACCATCTATAAGATATTCTCCGCTCTCTTGCTAGGCCGGGTAGCCCCATACGCCCAGAACATCATCGGCCCATACAAAAGAGGCTTCACTCCAGGCAAATCAGCAACAGAAAAACTGTTGGAATATGGACATCAGTTGCACCATCTTTTCATCGAGTTTAAAGTCGCCTATGATAGCATGGCCAGGGTAAAACGGTACACGGCCATAAGAGAATTCGGTATCCCGACGCAATTGATAAGATTGCCTAGGCGGACCCTGACCATTGTGCGAGGCCAGATCTACGCAGTAGGATCACTTTCGATGCCATTCAACATCAACAACGGTCTTAGACAAGGGGATGCCCTATCATGCGTCCTTTTCAACCTGGCCCTGGAGAAAGTGATCCGCGATGCTAAGGTAAATGCGAGGGGTATAATTGTCTTTATGTCCACCCAACTACTAGCTTATGCTGACGACATCGATATCATGGGAAGAACCACCCGAGACGTACAAACTGCCTTCATCCAGATCGAGTAGGGGGTGCGAGATCCTGGGCTGCACATCAATGAAGGCAAGACAAAGTATATGGTGGCAACGTCAGCTCCGAAAACCAACCAACCAATAACATCAAACCGCACTGGTTAAACGGGAAGAATAAAGATAGGAGACTACAACTTTGAGACCGTTGATAATTTCTCCTATCTAAGGTCGAAAATCACAACCGATAGCTACGACGATGAAATCTGCGCACGGTTGTTGGCAGCCAACAGAGCTTATTTCAGCTTACAAAAACTGTTCCGCTCGAAACGTCTCATCATAGGGTCAAAGCCCTTACTGTACAAGACAATGATCTTGCTAGTACTCATGTATTCCTCGCAGACTTGGATTCTTAGCAAGAAAAATTGGCCGCGTTCTAGAGAAGAATCTTTGGCCCCCTACATGAAGATGGACGATTTCGTAGCCTACATAACGACGAAATCTATGAGCGATACCATGACCGTCAGGTTGTGGATAAAATCCGGCTCAATAGATTACGGTGGGCCGGTCACTTAATCCGCATGGATAAGGATGATCCAGCCCGGAAAGCCTATAAGGACAATATCTATGGTAGAAAAAGAAGACGAGGCAGAATTTGCCTGAGATGAAGCGATGAAGTAGGTCAGAACCCCAGACAGCTTCTAGGGATATCGAATTGGTGAACCTCGGCTCAAAACCGGGATGTCTGGAGTTCCTTGATAAGGCAGGCCTAATTAAGGATACCGGTTATTGCGCCGTTGATAATGATGATATTCACAGTCTAACAAATTGAGATTTCAAGATCGCATTTTTCCACGATTCCTCGATTCGTTGAAAAAAAAAACAAATTTCTCCAATCACAGGTGAAATATTTAGACCTTCTAATCTCTAATCTAATTAGTGGTTAGAGCGCTAGGCTGTCGTATTAATTGGTTACCACCTTGAATGGAGTGCTCTAACACGCTTCAAGGTCCTGATCCCATCTACAAACAAACAATATCGCTAATTTATGATACATACATACTAATAGGCTAAGAGTTATCAATAGGAATTTTCAAAAGTTCAGTTGGATCGTAAAATAATGGTTCTAAATAAAGTATTATAATAACCGCTGCAAGAGACGGCGTCAAGGTGTTATCATCATCGCGGGTTTTCCTTTCTCTTGGCGAGGTCATTCTTAATTTCGGTCTGCGCTTGAAAGCGTCCGCTTCGGTTGTCATTTCTTTGTGCGTGCGTACATTTGTGGGTTCGGCCTGCCGTGTAGTTAGCACAGTTTCACCGCCTGTTCGTTTAAATACTCGCGTCGCAAAGTAGTTTCTTTTTGTTAGTCAAGATGCCGATCGACAACAAAGGTGCGGCAGGCCCATCGGACCCGCAAATGACCGCCCTCGCCGTGCGCGTTCCTCCATTTTGGCGATGGAACCCGGAGCTGTGGTTCATACACTTGGACGCGCAGTTCCAAATATTCGGAATCACATCGGACGCGACCCGCTTCAACTATGCGGTGGTCGGCCTGGATGAAGAGTCGATTCTTCTGGTGTCCGACGTAGTGAAGTCGGCATCATACTCGCAGCTCAAGAGCGAGTTGATCGGGCGCCTGTCGGCAAGCGAGTCGGCAAAATTAGACTACTTGCTGGCGGGTTTAACGTTGGGTGGTCGAACTCATTTCGCGAAGCAATTGGGTGGGAGCAAGATCGGCGATGATCTGATCAAGTCGCTCTGGCTGCGACGGCTCCCGGAGGGCACCCAGGCGATCCTTGCTTGCGTCTCCGGTTCCTTAGCGGAACTGGCAGCGAAGGCCGACCAGGTGCAGGAGGTGTACGTACGCCCAACCATAGTGGCCGTTCAACCACCGTCGGATGAGGTGAGCGAGTTGAGGCGCGAGATAGCCGCTTTAACAGCCAGCGTGGCCGAGATGCGGGCTACGTTGGACACTCAGCGTTCGGGTGCCAGATCGCGAGCTCGCTCACGGTCTGCCACACGAAAAGGGCGTTCGGGTAGCAGGTCGTCAAGACAGCCTGCGGACAAAGGTATTTGCTAGTACCATCTTAGATTCGGAGATAAAGCAACAAGATGTACGCTACCGTGTAAATTCGCGCCTACCGCAAAAAACTAGATCCGCGGGGGGTCTTGGCGACGGCCACCCAGAGCGCAGCGCCACATCGCCTAACTATTTTCGACCCCCTCAGTAGGCGCAACTACCTTGTCGACACTGGTGGGGAGGTTTCGGTTCTTCCCGTACCCCGGCATCATCGACTTTACCCACAGCCGCTCAAACTGGCGGCAGCAAATTCCTCCCGCATCAACACATACGGGTATAGGCAAGTGGACGTGAGTCTTGGCTAGCGTAGGACGTTTTCGTGGCGCTTCATCCTGGCGGATGTCAGCTTCCCCATATTAGGTGCAAAATAATTCCCTTTTAGACCCCACGACCAACCTTAATTCGTCGGGCCAAATGGTATCTCCCACTGACAATAACCTTTCCGTTCTTTTGGAAGACATCACCGACTCTCGTGTTCGGACACTCCTCCAAAAGTTCAGCCAGATTACTACCGAGTGTAGTCTCTCAAAACCAGTGAAGCACAATGTGCAGCACCACATTAACACTACTGGTTCCCCGATCTTCTCGAAGGTGCATCCTCTACCACCCCAGAAACTGACTATTGCGCGGAAAGAATTTGGACAACTTGTTCAACAGGGTATCTGCATGCCCTCAAACAGCTGTTGGTCTTCTCCACTGCATATAGTCCCAAAGCCAAATGGCGAATGGCGCCCCTGTGGGGATTACAGAAGGCAAAATGCACAGACTGTTCCTGACCGATATCCAAATTCCACTCATCCACAACTTTGCGCATCACCTCGCGAATTGCCGCATCTTTTCGACCTTAGACTTAGCCAAGGCTTATCACCAAATCCCATCTCGAGTGCATTTTTCAACGACTCCTTGAGGCCGGTTTAGTCCTAAACGTTAAGAAATGCAAATTCCCTCAAAAACGGGTGAGATTCCTTGGCCACTCCATTTCCCCTGAAGGAATACAGCCCGACCCAGACATGGTGCAAGCGATAACAAGCTTCTCGCGTCCAAAGACAGTGAAGGAGTTGAGGAGGTTCTTGGGCATGCTAAACTTCTATCGTTGTTTCCTGCCCAAGGCCGCTCATCGCCAGTCCGTTCTGAACGCGTACTTGTCTGGCCCCAAAACTAAGGTCACACGAGAGATCGTGTGGTCTGAAGAGGCTATCCGCGCGTTCGATAAATCCCGTCAACAGCTGGCCGACGCTACACTCTTGGCATTTCCTCTGCAAGATGCACCCCTAGCCGTTTTTGTTGATGCCTCTGACATCGCAGTAGGTGCTGCCCTTCACCAAAAGGTGGATCAAGTCTGGCAGCCGTTGAGCTTTTTCTCGAAGCAGTTGAATCCCGCTCAACGGAACTACAGTACCTACGATCGCGAACTGCTCGCCGTGTACTTGAGCATCAAATACTTCCGTTTCTCCCTAGAAAGCATGCCGTTCACAGTGTTCACGGACCATAAGCCTCTCAGGTATGCTTTGAAACAAAAGCCCGACAAAGCGTCCCCTCGTCAGCTTCGATACCTGAGCTTTATAAGCCAGTTTACGTCATACATCCAGCACGTGTCCGGCAAGGACGACATAGTTGCTGACGCTTTGTCTCGTGTCTCCGAGGTTAACATCCCCGCCTCACTCAATTTCTCGGCTATTGCCAAGGCGCAGGAGGATGACGCAGCACTTCAGAGCCTCAAATCCAACCCCAAATACAAATTTCGGGAGTTGCCCATCTTCGGCTCAAACCTCTCTCTCTGCTGCGAAGACTCGGAAAAGGGACCTCGGCCATACATTCCGGCCACCTTTCGCAAGGAAGAGTTCCACGCAGTTCACGACTTAGCACATCCAGGCATCAGGACAACAAATCGGCTAATCACCGAGAAATACTTCTGGCCCTCCATGAACAAGAATGTCAATTCCTGGACCAGAGAGTGCATCGCATGCCAGAAGTGTAAAGTCTCCAGGCATGTAAGGAAAGAAGACATAGTAGGGCCTTTGCGAGACTCGCACGGTTCCAAGTATTGCCTTACAATCATCGACGGGTTCACGCGGTGGTCTGAGGCAATACCTCTGAAAAACATTACGGCGCAATCTTGTGCCGAAGCCCGCTGTCGAGAGTGGATACCTGGCTTTGGCGTCCCTGCAGTGGTCATCACTGACCAGGGAATGCAATTTGAGTTCACTCTTTTCTCCGAGTTAGGTAAATTCCTGGGTTTTAAACGCCAGCGGACTACTGCATACCACCCGCAATCCAATGGGATGCTAGAACGTTGGCACCGGACGCTGAAAGCCGCCATTATGGCACACGACGATCCGTCCTGGACTCAAGTCTTGTCTCTCGTCCTACGTACAACCCGACGAGAGGAATTTGCTGCCAGCCCCGCGGAGCTGGTATACGGGGAGAACGCAAGACTCCCAAGCGACAAGAGATCGGGTCTCACGGAGTCGGGGTTGGTGCGTCTGCTGAGGGACAATCTCCGACGCATCAAAGTCACCCCCCCCCCCCCCCCCCCCCCCCTCAGAGACTCGCCCACACCTGCCTGTTCGCCCAAGGAACTGAACACATGCACGCACGTTCTGGTCAGGACGGATGCCGTCCGGAAGCCGCTGCAGCCTCCATATGAGGGCCCGTACCGCGTTCTCGAGCGGGGAGAACATTTCTTCAAGCTCGAGATCGGTGGACACAAAAAGGCGGTCTCTCTGTCCAGGCTGTGCGCCCCGAAGCAGCGTCGTGTCCGCTTCGTGAATTGACGGTGAACGAAGTTCCGGGATCAGCCCCGAAACCCCCTAGGTTTCATCTGAGGGCGGAGTGATGTGGCGCGGCAGGATTCGCAGCATTTGGAATTTATTTCGATGCTCTCAATGTACTCCTGCATCTCCTCCCCCTAGGCTTCCATATTTAATACGTTGCAGCTTGCAGTGCCATCAGACTACGTAAGTCCGGATGCTGGGCAGCGAAGTCTTACGGTCAGCAACCTCCTAGACGAAGTACCTCCGAAAATCTGAGCATTCCCCACGGACTATGCCACACGCAATCTCAACTTCACAAGAAACTTTGCTGTGGACCTTCCAACCAGGACAAAGTGGAAGACCCGCGGGATGTTGCAAGGTTATGACACAGTATACTTTACGGACGGATCAAAGATGGTCTGTGGAGTTGGCGCTGGGGTTTTCTCGAGTACACACAGTGTATCCAAGTTGTATGGTCTCCCAGGTTTCGCCAGTGCATTCCAGGCAGAAATACTGGTGATATTGGAAGTATGTCGATGGCCAAAGCGAGATTCGAGCCCCAAGCGTAACATGGCCATTCTGACTGACAGCTAAGCGGCCATCAAGGCCTTGTACTCAGCGACGACATCCTCCAGGTTGGTGGGGCAGTGCAGAGACGCGCTGAGCCGTATGGGTTCCCGGGCATAGGAACATAGAGGGGAATGAGCGGGACGATGGATTGGCCAGGAGAGGCTCTGCTCTTGGCAGCCCTGCCGCGAATAAAGTCGGTGTTGCGCTGACGACTGTCGCGGGCCGAGTCAACTCGCACTACCTAGCAGCCACGAGCCTAAGATTGTGAAGGCTTACGAGCTGTGCCAAGTCAAGGAGAATTTGGCCTGCTTATAACATAGCCCGATCGCGAGAGCTCCTGTGCCAGACGCGTGCAAATGCATTCAAGATTACGGCGGTCTGCACGGGGCACTGGCCCATAGAGGACCATGCCACTAGGCTTGGCATACCCTATAATTCGCATTGCCGAAACTGCGGAGAAAGAAGAGAAACCCTCATGCACTTTTTCTGTGATTGCCCAGCTCTAGCTAGAGTCAGGCTACGGACACTGGGTAAACCATTCTTTGGGGACCTCAGAGAGATTTCTAGCTGCAGGGTGGGAGAGCTACTTTCTTTCGTGAATGCTGCGGGCTGGATCTGAAGATCCGAGCCGGCTAGACTGTGCCTTCTTCTACCACTGTCACTGACTGCAAAGCCGTTTTCTATGCACCCATCGCATTTCAAGATCGACCATTGACTGCCGTCTTGCGAATCAAGCCACCGATGAAACAGCGTGAGAAATGTAATATGGTTGGCTAAGGTATTCATTCAAGCTGAGTCGACTGGTATCCGACGTCAAATTCCGCACAACAGCCTTGTGGTTAGAGCACTCAGCTATTCGGACACCAGTAAACCAAGTAGGTGGTTCACCAAACCAAGTACGAGGTTTGACGATGTTAAATTAAAGATCAGCGAAAAGAAACGCCTCTACCACAAGTTACTTAACCATAAAACGCTGGTCAATTAGTAAATCTATAAAAATGCCCACCGGGAAGTACAGAAAGCGATCGATGTCACCTGAGCGGTTCAGATCTTCACGCTAAACTGGACACTCGGGAGGGCGAGACATCTGTATTGAATGGTCAAAAACCGACACGATTGGACACAGGACTTCTGTCGTGTTAATGACAAGAACAGCACTTTGCTTACCGATCAACGAGCTGCGACGGATAGATGTCGAGAAAATTTCGAACGGATTTCAATTCAATTTGTTCACCCGCCACTTCCACAAGCACTACCGACATTTGGGGCAATTCCACCTATCAGCACCACGGACTTCTGAGGAAGCACTAGAACGAATAAAATTGGGGGAAACAACAGGACCTGATGACGTCGCGTCTGAGCTCTAGAAAGCGAGGAGCTGGGAGTTCAGCGGAAGAATTTGTTCGTCTTCCACTTCCATAAACATTGCCAACATTTTACTCCAAAGTTCACCTGTCAGGGTGACTGAAGTCTAGGAAGCAATAAAACGAATGAAATCGAGGAAAGCTGGAACCCAACACTGTGGCTCAGTGAATTCTGCAGTCGGGTTATTGAGGAAGGTAGAACAACATCTGACTGGAAAGAAAGTGCCAGTTCCAATATGGTGCAAGTTGGAATACCGGGTAAAATTTTAAAATATGGAAATTTACTGTTATTAACTTTATTTGTGCAGATATCGGAACCGGATGTATTTTGAGGCCTACCCACTGTGATTTTTCCCAGATTTTTCGATTGGATAGTTTCTGAGAAATGGGAGCACGCGTTTGATAACTCCCATGACCATATCTGGTGAAAAAATATTGTTGATTCTAGGATAAAGTTAAGGGAGTTCCAAGGTAATTCCAAAATATACTTATAGTAAATATGGTAATATACTATTAATTTTATTTAAATATATATCGGTATGGAGAGTAGATACCATGTGCATGGATTTCTTCTCAGATATTTGGGTGGGGTAGTTTCAGCAACGAGTCCTTGACCAATTTCGGACCCTGACATTCTTCAGTAGTACTCTCGAAAGCAAAACAAGATACCACAAATCGAGTTATGCCAGCCGGATAAGTAGCCATCGAAACCGTAACAATTCGCTTATGGGCGGATTTTTATGTTTTGCTTGTGGCATCAGTCCTAAATCAGTATCAAGGGAGCAAACTTAGAAAATTAATACATTTACGTGCACTTACAGTGGCGGTAGAGAAATCGCTATATATTACATTCTTTTCAATGTAATTTCTTACATTCAAATTTTAATGAATTTGTCTGTTGTTAAATGTCACTTCCAGCAAAGTGTCAAAGTGGTTATAATTTACAACAGCTCACTATAACAGAACTTTTGTCAAAATTAATTTTTTTTAAAAAAGTGGTAATTCAGTGCGGTAATAATAATAAATATAACGCTTCTTGCTTATAATATACCAACTTTGTAACCAAAATAGTAAGTTTAATCATTTTTTATAATAAAGAAAATAAAATCGATTTTTTTTTAAATGGGACATGGACCGCATTGTACTCCCGAGAGAAATTTGATAAAGAAGCCGATCAAGAATGATAGAACATAGAAAAAATATTCACAATCTTCTTTCCTGTTCCGCTAAAGTAATTGCAACTGCAATCAAATATAAATAACTCGGAATACCGGGAGTTCGGCGCTCCGGGTTTTGTGTTTATCTTATGTGAATAACTCTCTAGGCATATCTTTCCGTTCTTCCATAGCTAAAAATGAACATATTCCTTATTTACTGCCAAACTTCAAGATATAAATACGAACGTACATATCAAAGTATCAATATTTTGCTCATTCTAAGCAAACAAACTTTGCCTATTATCGTATACTACCACATCTTATATATAAATACGCATCTCCATATATTTCTACTTTACGCTGTGCTCAAAAGCATACATATATGTACGTAAATGAAATTCCGCCGATACTAACGTAAACACATGTTCACATTATTGTACTCTACCCGCAACCTTCATCAGCACATACATATACATCCACATGTCTGCTCCAGCAACTAATACTGATATACAGATAACTAAGCTAAGCTAATAAAGGAAAACTAAAATAAATCCGCCGTTCATATAAATAAGCCCACTTTATATGGCGACGACTTACACGTCTTAGGAGTGCAATAAATTTACGTGAAGTGCAAAACTTTGACCTTCTATAACTTTGTTGATAACAGTTTGATTGCCTCCAAACTTTTCAGAATTATGTCCTATATTATCGCCTATACTGATGCGGATGGGTATTTAGGATGTATTTTGAGGCCTAGATTTCGAATAGATGCATTCCTATGATTATTTTCAGATTTTTCGTTTGGATGTTTTGAGAACGCTCCGCTAGGTTTCACCAAATATTAGAAACACCAACAATTTGGAAAAGTACTAATCAAGCCCTTCCATTTGATACTCCACATTACTATATTATATATATGTAAAAACTACACCCCCTTTCGCATAACACATCGTTCAATAAGTCCCGGGACTAACTATGAAAACAACATTTTATCGGCAAAATTCTTTATTATTCATCAACATAATCTCCTTCAAGTGTAATACAATCATTCCAACGTTTCTCTAACTTTTCAATGCCATATTTGTAGAACGATTTGTCTTTTGATTCAAAATGAGCCTCAGTAGCAGCGATTACCTCCTCATTTGAGCCAAATCTTTTTCCCTGGAGCATCTTTTTGAGATCCGCAAAGAGCCAGTAGTCGCTGGGGGCCAGATCCGGCGAGTACGGAGGATGAGGAAGCAGTTGGAAGCCTAATTCGTTGAATTTGGTCATCGTTTTGATTGACTTGTGGCACGGTGCGTTGTCTTGGTGAAAGATGACTTTCTTCTTCTTCATGTGTGGGCGTTTTTTCGCTATTTCGGCCTTCAAACGATCCAATAACACCATGTAGTAGTTGCTATTGATGGTTTTTCCTTTTTCGAGGTAGTCAATGAAAATTATACCATTCGCATCCCAAAATACGGACGCCATCACTTTGCCGGCCGACTGTTGTGTTTTTGGACGTTTCGGGCGGCTTTTACCGGTCGTACGCCATTCAGCTGACTGCCGACTTGGCTCCGGAGTGAAATGGTCAATCCATGTTTCGTCCACTGTCACATATCGACCCAAAAACCTGTTTATTGCGAGTAAACAGTGCCAAACAGCTCTCCGAATCATTGATACGTTGTTGCTTTTGTTCCATTGTGAGCAAACACGGCACCCATTTGGAAAAAACCTTTTTCATAGCCAATTTTTGGTGCATAATAGTAAATGCACTACCAGTTGATATGTTCCCCATCTTAGCTATCTCACGCACTTTCATTTTGCGGTCATCCATCACGATTTTCAATACTTGCTTGGTGTTTTCGGGAGTTACTCCCTCATTTGGCCGACCCGAACGTTCCGCATCATTTGTATCAGCACGACCGCGTTTCACGTCGAAAACCACCGACAAATGGTTGTTTTCGACGGAGTAGAGTCCGGATAACGTTTTTCAAGCCATTGCTGACCTTGAACAGTGTTTTTCCCCATTAGAAAACAATGTTTTATCAACACACGAAACTTGTTTTGGTCCATTTTTTCACGATTGCAAAGGTAGCGTCAGTTTAACCACTATAGCTTTCTTGGTTATGTTTCGAATTACATACAATTTTGACACATCTTATCTGAAGGTTGGTACTTCTGAACCTTGGTATATAAATGGCATTATTATTACGCTAGTCCCGGCACTTATTGAACGATATGTTATATGGGGATCCCCTTTAATTAAAAGGTAAAATGCTACCATTGTTCCATGTAACAGTAAACAAACACCACATGTTCCCACCAAATTCGGTGACAATATATTCAGCCTTTTCTGGGTAAATCGGGTGTGACAAATAGATATTGAATTGAATTTAATCAGGTTTTGCTTCACACAAAACCTTAAAGCCAATTGAATCTCGTCGTCCGAAAACGTAAACGTAAAAACGGAAGTAAAATGTATCGTCGAGTTTTCAGACAGAAGTCCATGACTGCATGCAGTTTATATAAAAGACAAATTCAATTTGACGATATACGTTGAAATTGTTCGAAACAAATTAAATGTCTAAATTTGAACGATGGAAGTTTGTGAAATGTGCCAATTATGAAAGCGATACATATTGCAAAAAGAATTCGATATGTAAAACAAAATGTGGAATGTATGTTTGTGAATATGAAGCCTCGCATGACAACGAAAAAGATTCAAAACGGAGGAGTGCTCCATTTCCAGCATCATGATATGGACCTGCATTTCATTCTCTGGTGTTGGTCCAATATACTCGATGCAGATATTTTGCAGGAAGTTATCCTCTCGTATGCAAAGCACGAAATGTCTCTTAAATGGGTTTTCCGGCAGGACAACGACTCAAAACATACAGACTGAAAATCGAAAGAATTGTTTTTGGACAATGGAATTATTGTAACGGCTGCTAGCCTGCTACGTTGCCTGACCTAAAAACTAAACAATAACATCGATTTTTGGATAGCGAAACGTTTCTAGAAGTCGATCTTTGTTGAAAGGTACCAACAGCTTTTGGACTCAATAAAATATCGTCGCGAAACAGTTATTAAGCTCAAAGGACATATAACCAAATATTGAACCTTTCTTTGTTAATATTACATACCCAAGGATTATTTCGTTTTTGTTTATTGTTGAATGAAATATTGAACTGCTATTATTCTTACCGCTCCATTCTAGACCTTATATAATAAATGCTGTTGCATTTATTTCTATTTAAATATACTTTCACATTACCCTGGCTACACATATTGACTGAATTTTATCACTATATTCTAATTTCAATCGAAATTTGAAGTTCATTTTTTGCCTTTTCACAGTTTATGAAGGCGGCACTGCTATTTTTTACCGTTTTTCGCGAATTCATAATGAAATTGAGCAACTTAGGTAAATAAACTTACTTTTGTAAATAAATAAGGAAGTTAGCAACCCTTGTAAGAATTATATATAACAACGAACGCATTTTCTCCCCCAATTATGCAACAATTGATTCTTACGAAATTGGAGAAAAATGTTAAATGATATTTACTTTTTCTTTAAGGTAAAGAAGCTTCGTCGTTTCGGTTCATCTTTCTGCGATGATGCTGGCAAAGTCATTGATCGTCCTTCACCGCTTGTCACTCTTTCGCACTGTGCTTTTAAAGCGGCCACCCATTGATTCATTTCAGAATCATCGTGAGCTTGAAGGAGAAATTCGCCACCATTTGCGATTCTGAAATAAAGAACAGTTAAAGTATTTAGTATTGAGCAATGCGCCGATATAAATAATAACAAGAAAATGTATAATGAAAAGTTAAATGTAATAAAACCTGTGCAGCTTTTTTTAAAAAAAAAAAGCAACGTCGAAAACAATGGAAGTCAACAAGTACAGAGGAAAAGTTATTAAAATACTGAAAAAAGGGGGGAGGGGGGAAAGGACACCATACATTGCGTGCTACGTACTAACGGGACAAATGCACACCCAATGTCTTTAAAAAAGGAATACACAAAACCTTTCATACCCGGTTTCCCGACCTGTTTTATATTTTTATCCGCTACATGAAGCTTATGTGTTTTTCTTTTTCCTTCTAAATTATATTATAGCAACGAAGATAATTCAACCTCCTTTTGATTTGAGGACTTCCTTCCTCCCCCTTTTCCCTCACTAGCCCCACAAAACTCCCTTTATCAGAGGGGTATCTTCCAATAGAATCGTCTGAGGATGGCAGTCAGGGGGCGAATCTCGAAAGCCGCGAATCACAATACATCTGAGGAAGGGATAACATCGGTTGAGGATGCGATCATTCGTGGATTCTCCTTTTTGATTACAGCACTCGAGTCCAGAGTTTTACACCACAACGCATGCGGACCCACGCATGGGAAAGGACACATGCATTTTTTGTAAAATGACACGTTAGGGATCAAAGTGTTCGAAGGACCCTGAACTGAGTGATTTAAATATCTCCGGTCAATGCAATCAGCCAATGGAGAACTGCGCAATGAAATTGCTTCACGCATTAACGCAACCTGAATGAAGTGGTGTTCCACAACTGGGGTTCTTTGTCATCGACATATCAACAAACGTCTCAAATTTAAAATTTACCGATTCTGAGTGTTGGCTGACTATAAGAGACAATGAAACGTAATTTTGCGGTAATTGAGATGAAGATGATGCGTTGGACTAGTGGACGCGCTAATAAGAATTCACTTGCTAAAATTGATCTGAATGTCGATGGTAAGTGACCAAAAGGCCGGCCGAAACAACGGTGGCTTCATACGTTGGATGGGGACTTAAAAGCCCGTTATTACATCCAGATCAGACATTTGATAAAATAAAATAGCGAAACCGATCACCACGAGCCGAACACGCTTGTGAACGGGACAGAGGCTGAAGAAAAAGAAGATGTGAGGAGCGACGAGTGAATGATAGTTTCGTGTCACATAGTTAAAAATTCCATTGCCCTATATTTCTATCTTTATCATTTGTTGCAAAGTACTGTATTGATAATAGTGAACCCCACACGGTTCAAATTCGGAGTTTAATATTATTAGCAAATGTGAAGAACTTAACCAACAACAGATACAAAACAAGTCGGGAAACCGGAAGCTGGGCGCTTCAGGTATGAAAAGATTTTGAGTCCTGCCTTACTTTTAGTGTGTACATTTTGACTCCTTACTCGGGTACTTTACAATTCACGTCAAAACTAATATCAGCTTCGGAAAGTACTAGCGCGACTTTCCATTTGTACCAAACACGACTATATACCGTGAAAAAAATGTTTAAACCCCTCCTTTGCATGTATGGATAGCCCCCCTTTATACCCCACCAACATTTATGTCACTCGCCGCATACACAAAACCTTAAAAAGCAGTGTTGTAAACAATAAAATACCGGCGCTGCAAGAGTCGGCAGGCGGTTTTTTGAAAAGTATCGATCCGGTCACCGCCGAATCGGTTTCCCTGTAGCTGCTGCAGTTCATTCTGTTCTTTTTCCGCTTCGGTCGTCGGGTTCCGCCTCTGCTTTACTCTCTAGCTCACATGTCTGGGGAATACAAACCCATGGGAGGTGCGATCTCCCCTGTGTTAGCGATTTCAGTCAAGGTGCCCCCCTTTTAGCGGCGCAATACGGCGGTGTGGTCCTCCAATTTGCGCTGGCAGACGTCACAACAGACGCCACGCGTTTGGCCCACCCCCTTATCGGTCTCGACTGGGATACTATTGGATTGGTCACGTACGTGCTGGAGGAATACTTCTACGTCAGGCTGAAAGAACTGCTCATACGCCGGTTGTCAGTGAGTGAGGAAGCGAAGCTGAATCACTTGCTGAACGCTCGTGACGCTGGGGGACTATATTACCAACCAGCTGCTTCCAGAAATAGGGCACCTGGAGAACAGCCGTCCCATCTTGGCCTGCGCGAACTGGGGGTCGCTGGAAGTGTTGTCTGCCAAGGCCGATAAAGCCCACGAGGTGCACGCATACCGCGTGGCTGCGGAAGGCTCTAGAGGCACCCCGTCAGGAAGTAGAAGACCTGAAAACAATGGTGACGACGCTTGTAGACGACATGTGCAAACTTACGATTGCAGTCAGGGTTGAGGTCTGCTTTCCGAAAAGAGCGTTAGGGTATTCGCACCCCGGGACACTCATCGGCCTCGACAATTTGCTGGTATCACCGTAAATTCGGAGCACAAGGGACTAAATGTACCGCCGGATGCAATTTTAATACAACAAAAAACTAGGCTCGCTTGGTGCCTCGGCGAAGGCTACCCGAAGCGCAGTACCACATCTCCTTACAATATTCGATCCTCTGAGCAGGCATCGGTTTCTGGTCGACCGATCCGCACATATGGCTACAGGCAGGTGGATGTAAGCCTCGGATTGCGCCGAACTTTTTCGTGGCGATTCGTTTTGACGGACATTAGCACCCCCTTTTGAGGCGCACACTTCCTGTTTCACTATGAGCTGTTGTTGAGCCTGCAGAACAAATTCTTAATAAACTCCGCATCCTCATTAAAGTCGTCAGGAAAACTTTCCATTGATTTCGAGGACGTTGCCGACCAACCCATTCGGGCACTCCTCCAAAAATATCACAACATCACTACTGAAAGTAGCTCATCCCAGCCGGTTAAGCACGATGTGCAGCACCTCATCAATCTTAATGGCTCTCCGATCATCTCATCTCTCCCTATCACCCTAGAATCTAGCTGTTGCAAAGACAGAGTTCGATATTCTTATAAAATAAGGTATTTGTAAACTGCTGTAGATAGCTGTTGATCATCTCTATATGATCCCTAAGTCGAATGGCTAATGAAAGCCTTGCGGAGATTACAGGCGTCTAAATGCTCAGACAATCCTCGACCGGTACTCTATTCCACCCATCCATGATTTCGCGCATTCAATGACAGACTGCCGTATTTTCACGACCTTGGACTTGGCCAAAATGTATCACAAATCCCTGTTGCTCTCGAAGACATTCCAAAAGCGGCTCTCTGCACACCATTCGGACTCTTCGATTTCATCAGGATGACGTTGGGCCTGTGCAACGCTACGCAAACATTCCAGAGATTCATTCACTCTATCCTACAAAACTTATACTTCTGTTTCGTTTACATGGATGATGCTTTGGTTGCCTCTTCTTTCGAATCTGAGCATTTGGACCATTTCAAGTGCGTTTTTCAACGTCCCCTTAAGGCCGCATTTTGAAAAATGCAAATTCCTACAGAAGCAGTGAAATTTCTCTCCATTAAATACTTCCGCTTCTCCCTTGAGGGCAGGCACTGTGTTCACGGACCACAAGCCCCCTTATTTTTACGCTTAAACAAAAGCTCGTCAAAGATCCTCCTCGCCAACTTCAGCAACTGAGCTTCATCGGCCAGTTTACTTTCGACATCTAGTACGTGTCTGGAAAAGACAGCCTCGTTGCGGGCGTTTTGTCTCGAATCTCGGAGGTCACAGTCCCCGCCGCGGTCGATTATACGGCAATCGCCGTGGCGTAGAAAGACGACGCAGAGTTTCAGAGTCCAAATACAAGTTTAAGGAGTTTCCTATCTTCGGCTCAAACTTCTACTTACTCTGCGAAACCTCAGACAAGAGACCTAGGTATTTCGCGCTATACATGATCTTGCACAACCACTCATCAGTATGACGAACCGACTAGTCTTTGAAAAATACTTCTGGTTGTCCATGAACAGGGGCGTAAATTCTTGGTACAGGCAGTGCATCGCATGAAAGAAGTGTAAAATCAGGAAGCACGTAATAAAATAAGTAGGCGTATTTCCTCGTTCGACCAAGCGCTTCCACACCATTCCCCTCGACATCATCGGTTCTTTGCGGAACTTACAAGGATACGCGGTGGCCTGAAGCAACACTTCTGACTGACATTACCGCACAATCTTCGGCCGAGGCCCTCTATGGAGAATGGATCTCGCCTTTAGTGTACCAGCCGCAATATCGCAGACCATGAAATGCAGTTTTAGTCTGTTCTTTTCGCGGAATTAGGCAAGCTTCTTGGTTTCAAACGTTACAGGACCACTGCATACAATCCACAGTCCAATAGGATTCTGGAAAATTGGCACCGGACACTAAAGACCGCCTTAATGACTTGCGACGATCCGTCGTGGTTGCGCCTTTCGTCCTCCTGGGTCTTCAAACAGGACAGCGGAGGTGGTGTACGGGGAGAATCTACGCCTTTCCGCCGACTCAGTGCTGGATATCAGTATAGGTTTAAGCGACTGCGGCCGACTCCACCTTCCCGAGACACAACGCCGGAGGTCGACAACCCCAGAGACACTTTTCGGAGCACTCATCCAAGCTTGACATTCAGGGGGAGGGTCTCATGGGTCTCTTTGCTAAGGCTGAAGGTCTTCGCCGAACAGGGAGACGCTCCAAAAAAATGTTTCAGCTGGGGATATGGTGGCATGAACCACGTCTGCATTGTCTTCGCAGACGCACTGTACTGCTGGCGGCTTCTTTTCCAAACCGCCGACGAGAACTGACCCGTGGGATTCGCTCCTGACATTACACGTGTTTTTATACTTATTTGAATTTAATAAAGAAATATTTATGTTCAACGGAGACTTTGCATTCTGGAAGTCTTTTGACCAATGCAACTTGGCAACTGACTTGATTATGATTACAATTATATTACCGTCGAATTTCAATCATAGTCACATAATCATTCATTAGGAATTCATTCAACCCTGGTAGTAATTTGATTTACAATGGAAAAAAGTTGTCAAAATTGTTAAGAAATTCCCCCATTTAAAATGAACTATTCTGCAATTAATAAGTTCGATAAAAATTGCTAAAAACGAGATATGCAGCTTTAAAACATAGTTTTTGAAAAAGGTAAAAACAAAGGGAAAATTCAGTCAAAGATGATAATCATCGTCTTACAAAAAGTATGAAGGATAACAAAAGCTGAATTAAGAATCCGGTAGTGAGATTGTAGGCTTTTCAATAAATTCCTCAATAACAGGTAGAAAGCTGAAGAAACACTTGTTGTTTTTTTCATAATCGATAATGTATATGTGAATCTTACTGAACATACTTCACTCTGAATATATATTTCCTTTTAGTATAATCCATCGCAACATCACATGTAGCTCCTTGCAGCTCAAGTGGCATTTCTCCACGGAACGTTTGTTCGGGTGTAACTTTAAATGTCTTTTGATCCTTGTAAAAGGTTAAACGTCCACTGCGAGCAACTACGTAAACCTGAAATCACATAATATTACTTATAGCACTGGTGTTGAATTTATTGAAATTGATAGATAATTCCAACAAGATTTGTATTTCACCTTATCCCAAGATCGATTGGATGCTTTTTTCGTTGTTGTTTCCCACTCATGCTTTCTTGTTAAAACTCCTTCAACTCCGTCCTCGCCACCGGGACTTGTGCGTTCTGCTGCATAAACAGTAAAAATAAGCTTTCAAGTTAACATTTAACATAAGATGATAAAAGTAAATTGAGCGAATATTTTTTGCATCGGGAGAATTTACTACAATTTATAAATTCGACTCCGAAGAAAATAGTTTTTTGCCTCTAGTTTTACAATGAATGTAATTTCTCAGATTTTCTAATGGCACGGACAATGGCTCCCACAATTGGAAGAATATAGTCAAATTTATTTACTTCCACATTCAATAACTTTCATATTCCGAAATATATTTCAAGATTGTCCATTTTTGAGTCAAAATACTTTTACGAATGTCAGCTGGAACTAATTTCTCTATTTTATTGAAAAAATGCTTTTTTTAAATACTCCAGCGTTGAAACTATTAAATATGGCATTTTGATAAATTACATAAGTTAAAAAATGTTGTAGGCTAAACAATGTTAAAATTTTAATCTAAAACAACTACATAACCACAGTCACTTATATTGAGGGCATACAAAAAAAACATGACATGATACTAAAACACTACGAATAACAATCACTACGACTTACGTGCTTAGGACGGTACCAGTGAAGTAAAGACGCAACAAATATAGCATTTATGAAGAACTTAAATCTAATTGGACAATCTCATAATGGTGAAATTAAAAAATGTAAATTGTTAGCAATCCATACTTGTTTTTCAATATTATAGCTAACACACGCCACGCATTATAGACATACCGTTCAGGTTCCCAGCGGTTGTTGTTTAAAAAAAAATGTATGCTTCTGCTCTTTTTAAGTAAACAATGGGCAAATGTGTTTTGTTTTGGCATATATCATTCCTAATGCTTATGGAGAGTGAACATACAAAAATGAAAGGTCAAGTAGAATTGTTTTGATTTTTATGTTGATGGTTTAGAACATTGGCTCACGAAATCTACTCCATGCGTTAATTGTAGTCATTGAAATACCTTTATCGACTATTTGATAGTTTTATACAAAAAGGTACTTTCAAGCTAAAGAAATTTAATTTCAAATAGTTGTTTTTGTTAATTTTTTAATTATCTGATACTTTTTTCTTTAGCATGAATATGGTTTCTCCGATTTGGTTGTTGGTTAGTTTCATCAGGGCCTAAAATTGCGCTGAGTGTGTCTCACTCTGTCCGCTGTGTTAGTAGAGTTAGCGATTTTGAACATTAACTTCTAGATAATATAGGATATTTTCGTTTCGCTGATTAATGAGTGCTGTTGACTTCAAGACTACCGATTATTTAAACTCATCGTTATTACAAGATTTCCTAACAGTGAACATGATCTAGTATTGAATGAGCAAAATTTTAGCTGCATTTAATAGACAGCCGTTATCTTCGCCTTAGTTTAATTTTTATTAGATCACTTAGAACATTTCCCTAGTCGAGTCGATGGAAAGCACTGAGATGCAAATTTGAGATAATTTTGTGCATGAACATTTATCAAAAATGTTCATTAGCGATAAAGATGCCCATAAAATTCTCGCTCCAGCCTAAATAACATGAAATCCTCGCTCACATCTTAAATACGTCTGGATGGTTGGCAAAATCATTTTTCGTTCGGTCACCGGCCGCTGAACAGTCAAAACAGATATACCAAATGCATCCCATCAATGTTACGGCCGCCGGTCAAATGCGGACTATTCAAGCGTAACTGACAGGCCGAAATGTACGTGGATGGCGGGATATACATTCAGAATACAAATCCCTCCGGTTCACGAAATAAGAAAGATCTATGTCTCTAGAAATCAGAATGGCCATTGATGACGTAAAGCTAATTTAATACGCCGGGCGTTGAGAATATTTTATGAGAGTTGTTAATAAATATCTTGAAATCAGAGTATCCCAGTGATAAAAAAAATTTCGAAGACAATAATTTGAGGAGTATTACGTTTTAACAACTATGAAGATTCCCACAGTTCCCGCATTGAATTCCTTGTTTTGTGACACTGGTTTTTTACAGATTCGTGTAAATATTTTAGGAAAGTTCGGTCTCTCCACCATAAAGAATTTTTACAGAAGATTATAGTCTGAGATAAGAGTTTAGTGCATTGAATTTGACTACCGATACTATACAACTGCGCCATAGACGATTCCAAGCCTATTTGAGGAAGAAGGGACGAGTCATTAGAATGACCAGATAACAACTAGGCTGATATTGTGCTGAGAAATTTTGTATAAATGCAATGCTCGAAGTAACCCCGAACAAGTATTATAAATCGAAACAGAATAAGTTCCCACTTTGCCGCTAATTGGGTCATTAGGTTGCTAATGCAAAGCTGGCTGGCTGAAACGAGCAATTTAAGAAACGGAGAAACCGTCGCTAGGTGGGGATGATTGATATGAAGGATTCTTGTTTCGATTTCATTTTTTGTTCAATATAAGCATATGTATACATGCACAGGTTGCCTTATTCATATAAAACTGGTAGGCTTAATTATGGAGCATAACGCATTAACTGGGAGAAAATGTAATCTTGATGTGGAGCAAATTCATATAAATATGATAGTTACCATATTTACCACACCATATTTAAAATTGATCCATATCAAGACCACGTTTTCTCCCATTTAATTCGTGATATTCCTAAATCTTCCATAATTAAGCCCATCATTGTCATTCGAAACCTAACATAATGAGGCAACTTTTATCAACTTTGCAAATTTGGTAAGTCCAAAGTACCCTTGCAATACTGAAATTTAGATAGAAAATCGGTTTTGAATTTTTCTTTAATTTAAACATTTATACATATCTTCGAAATGAAATGAAAATGTCTATAAGAAATTTTATGTCATTTCCGAAAACGGTATCAAATCTGTTTTTTGGGAAGATGAAGCTTCTTGACACTATTTGCGAAAAACTTTATAAATCAGAAACGGTGAAAAATAAGAGTGGCCATTCCATGGACCAATTTGCCTTAGCCAAATGGTACTATCGACCATTAAAATTTCTACCATAATAAACCGGACACATAAAAGTTGGGCTGAAAAGTTCGTAGGTTAACAAACAGATTGCGCTACTAATATTGAATATGATTTTTAGTTAACCCTAACCAAAAGACACGTGTACAAATTTGACAGTTGTTGGACAATTAGTTTTTGGGATAGAGAATTTTGAGTGAAGTAGCTTTTGATAGTTTCAAGAAAATGGATCAAGGGGAATTTAGTGAAGCTAAGGCTTGGCTTGAGAAACATTATTCGGACTTTGCATCACGAAAATTAAACGTTGAGAAGTTGTTTGCTAAGTTTGAGCGACGTGAAATGAGCACCGAAGACGATGCACGCAGGCTGTTATCGACGAAAACATAAAAAAAGTTTAGAAAATATTTTTGGAGTTGATCGAGATTACTGAAGCACTAAAGATATCAAAGGAACGTGTTGAACATATCCTGTATGAATGTTTGGGTATGCAAAATCTCTGTTGAAGGTGAATTCCGCGCGAGCTCACAATCGACTAAAAATAACGAGTTGACGATTCTGAGCAGTGTTTGAAGTTTTTCCTCCATAAAAAAATCCGTCGATATGTGACAATGGGTGAAACATGGTTCTACTAATTCACACCAGAACCAAAACCATCGTCATCAGAATGGACTGCACGTGCTAAATTGACTCGAAAGCGTGCAAAGACGCAACACTCGGCTGGCAAGGCTATGGCATCAGTTTTTTTAGATGCGCATGTTATAATTTTCATCGACTATCTCGAGAAGGGATAAACTGTTAATAATAACCGTTGGCGCAAAAATCAATTAGGATAGATAATCGATCAGAACCTTGAAGTTTGTTAGAGCAATTCATTCAAGACCGTAACGGTACATTGTAGGAGGCAATGTGATCAGCGTTGCGCTTGCTCGATATTATTACCCTGATTTGACTCAGGTACTCATTCACAGCTGAGCCGACTGGTCTCCGACATCCAGCCTCGAAAACAAATCCTCCCGTCGCCAGTGATATTTTAACCGCGACCTTCCACTACAACAACCCAGCGTTCTTACCACTTGAGCCATCCGGACACAAAAAAAAAATATTAACAGCGACTATTACATAGCGTGTGAAGGATGACATCGCGGCTCCATTTGAAGAAAAAGAAAGTAATGCTTCATAAAGATAATGCACCGTGTCACAAATCAATGAAAACCATTGTACGAATTGACTTCGAATTGATTCCATATCCACCGTATTCTCCAGATCTGGAGAAATTTAACGCCGCTAAAAAGGCTATCGGAACTGTGTCCTATTTTGAGACTAAAGACAGACAAAGAAATATAAAAATAATATCGAAAAATTGCATGACCTCTGTATCGTTATTGAAGGCATCTATATTGAATAATAAAATAAAATTTTATAAAATTTTTTTTTCTCTATGAACTTTTCAGGTCAACTGTTATAACCTGCTGCTAGACGTAACCCCTTACTATAAGAATATTTAAACTTAACCTTTATGGAAACCCAAAATCGTATGTTTATTTTTTCTTTTAGCTATAATTAAATTTTCATTGGAATCTTACTCGCGTTTTCCTACAAAAAATTAATATGTCATTCTGTTTCCAATAATATCTAAAACTATACATCTTGGAAACAACGATTTTTTTAATACAAAAGATAAATTTATCAATCTTAGTAGTATGGGGTTAAGCCGAAGATGAAATGTCCAGAGATTGCTAGTGTGTATATTTCGATTGCTAACAATAAGGAATTGAAATAACAACATGAAGCCTGAGAATAAAAACTAAAACACTAAAATCAAATCGATACCTTCATCATCAGAATCACCAGAACGTGTTGAACTTCTTTTCCAACGGAAACTTCGGAATGGACTTTTCGATCGCGATCTTCTTCCTATACGTAATGTACCGCCACTTGTTGGTGTTGTAGGTGAACTGCGAGTTGAAATCGATGGCATATGCTGCCCTGTCAGGGTTGAATCAGTATCATATGCTCCTTGTTTCATCATGGGCGATTTACATGTTTGCATTACATATTGATTAAAATTTGATCCATTCGAATTTAAATGATTCGTTCCACGTTTTTGAGTACAAATTATCGTAATTCCATGATGTTGTTTCCAATCCATTTTTTACATTTATGCAGATAAGTTTAATGATGTATACACGCAAAAAAATAATGATCCAAAACATTCAGTTGCATGCATCGGTAATATTTGAATTCCAAAATAAAATACAAAGAAGAAAATAATGCAAAAAGTGATTTCAAATAAATAAAAATCATTAGTTAACAAGAAACCAAATTATGATCTATGATAAATTAACTTTTTGCACAAAACACAAATCTTAAATTGAAGGTTCGCAATTACTTACTTGATGGATATCTTTTCTGCACAATATCACGTTTACCACGGTCGCTTGTGAATACGCCTTCGTTCAGAGCAATATTTTTAGAAAATAAAGTAATTTTAGAACAAAGCCACTTATAGAGAAAAAAGCAAGTGTGGTTTGCAGCGGTTTTAAGCAGTGGAAGTCCAAAATAAATTTACTGTTATTTTTAAGGAATATGTCAATGATGGCCAAACTTAACGCTAATCAAAGCATTGGGTTTCATCAGATATTTCTGGCGACCCAAAGTGGATCTTCTATTAAACAGCAGCTTGATATTACACATAATCATATACAATATACTATACGATTTATAAAGTTGGATATGCTATATGTAGCCGTTGAACTCCGCCAAAGACGGAACAAAGCCCGTTTGAGAAAAAAGGAAGGACGAGTTACTATACTCTGGATGATTTTATCACATCTAGGTGACTTAGAGAGTAAATAGGGTCTTCTTAGTAGTATTCGATATTAATTTATCGTTTCATTACCCCATTGAGGTAGTGACTACCTTTAAAGTGGAGCGAACTATGTTCAGCTGAAAAATTATTAACGCTTTATCTATTAAAATTTTAAAAAAATGTAAACGCGATCGCGATTTGCTCAAAATTATGTTTTCCATGATGGTACGTACAAAACAAAAAAGAAGAAGATTCCTCGTGAAGAAATAATAATAATAATAATCATTGGCGTGAGAATCCAAGCTCTGATCAGGGCTGCCCTAACACACTTTCAATAAAGACCGTAACGGTACACTACAGGACTAAAGTACCCTGTAGGAGACATTGTCTTGTCAAGTTACGATACAAATCCCACTGCAAGCAGTGATATTTGTACCACGATATTCTGTAAGTCAGCTTAGTGCTCTAATCATTGAGCTATCCGCATGTCCCCGGATGGTGAAAAAATTGCGACAGAGGCGTCTTTGGTGTGATAGTCAGGTAATTCTAACGAGAATTCCCTCACCAAGATTGTTCTGAACATTGAAGTCGATAGTAAGCGACCGCCCGAAACAACGGTGGCTTGATACGCCATGTTTAGTTTTCTGTTTATTTGAAACGTTCCATTTCTCCTTTTCCTTTTTGATTCGGTCTGGAGGTGCTGAATTCCTACGCCCGACTGAGGGATCAACTCATCAGGTGCCTGTCAGTAAGTGAGACAGCCAAGCAATTGCTGATGGATCTGACGTTTGGTGACCGCACTCCCAGCCAACTCTTTTTTGGGAGATGTAGCAGCTGGGTGGGAACAAGGTTGAATATGATCTACTGAAGTCCTTGTGGCTTCAACGACTGCCGGAGGGCACGCAGGCCATACTAGTGTGCCGACGGGGGTTCCAATCCACGCACGTCCCGTGTTCGCGAAGCTGCCGTGCGGGGCTGCTGACATGGCGGAACTGAAAAGGCAAATGGCCGCGCTTACTGTGAATATGGTCACACTCATGGCGGCAATGTTTGCTTTGCGTTCGAGAGACTGGTTGCGAACACGTTCGACACCCGCTTCAAGAGATGGACGTTCGGGTAGCCGCGCACCGCGGTACGCATCGAACTCAGAGGTTCAGGGTAGTAAGAAAAAATGATTTCGCTGGGAAGACGGTAACGTCTACCCGAAGAGCAGCAATATATCGCCTTATAATATACAACCCCCTTAGTAGGCGCAATTACCTGATGACCGCGGAAGTTTCGGTCCTTCCCGTCCCTAGACCCAACAAACTTTTCCCTCAACAGCTATAATAGCGGCAACAAACTGCATGCCCATCACAACTTATGACTACAGGCAAGTAGACATTTCATTTTAGCTTATATCAGTGTCCCCATATTAGGCGCAGACTTCCTGTGTCACTATGAACTATGGGATTGCTGATAGACACCATAACCTCTGTTAGGTTGTCCGGGAAAATGTCAACCTGTGCAAACAACACTCTTTTCATCATTTGACATCATGTCGACCCACGCATTCGCGTACTCCTCCAAAAATATCGCAACATTACTACCGAGTGTAGTATATCTCAGCCATGATGTTCAGCACCACACTAACACTACTAGCTCCCCAATATTCTCGAGGGCACGTCCTTTACCACCCCAGAAGTTGACTGTTGCGCAGCTACTTAAGACGACGTGACGGGTTCAAATTTTGATTTTTTATCTTTTCTTAACGGTATATTTTTTGAAAAAAAAAGACATATTTTGATAAAATTCTGCACATATTTTATCATGATGTTCAAGTTTAAAATAAGTCGGGAAACCGGAAGCTGAACTGTTCAGGTATGAAAGGTTTTGCGTATTTCTTTTATAAAAACAATTAAGTGTGCATTTGTGCCACTAGTACGTAGCACGTAATATATGCATGTATTATGTGAGAATATTCACATTCAGTCTTGAATTTGCAAAGAAGCGACAACTTTGGCCTATTATAACTTTTTTAGTAATAGTGAGATTTCTGCCAAACTATACACTCCGCATTGTTGCAAAATTTCGTGGTGCTAGACTGAACTTAGGGAGGTTTTGCAGCCAATGACTAAAAATTATAGTAATATACCATTATTAACTTTATTTGAACAGATATCGGGATGGAGAGTATTTCGCAGCCTACGCACCATATAATGGCAGTCTGCAGATTTTTGGATTGGTTAATTTCTGAGAATGGATTTCCAACAAATGGCAAAACTAAGACCGGCTTCAGAAAGTACTTACCGAAACCTTTCATTTGATACACCACATGACTATTTTTGAAGAAAAAAAATGTACATCCCCGTTTTGCATGTATGCGCACCCCCCTTAATTCGATGTAGAATTATGTAACTCACTGTATGCGTGAGCGTTCACAGCTCTCACTTTTCCATCAAATTTTATGTGAATCGCCACAACCGTCTCCGAGGAAAATGCATGTGACGGACAGACAGTAAACCGATTTTAATAAGGTTTTATTTTATACAATACTGATATATAAATGATGAACAAACTAAAGCGAAATGCTTCCCTGCGACCTCCCATTCATTTGAGCTCACCTTCTTCTGGTATTGACAAATTGATATGTAATGATAACGTCATACACGTTTTAAAATGCATGTGTGTGTATGGCGGAGGAGAAGCTATAGCCTCTGAGCTTCTGTTGACCTAATGTACTCGCCACCCCCATCTAACGGAATATTCCCAGTTTTTGAAGACTGCCTTAGCCAATGCTACTGGTACTCCAATTTCTGCTTCCGGTCCCGGCATGGGGGAGATTGACCCCTCTTTCACTTCAGAGTAACTTCGTATCTTTTACCAAAGAGATATATGGGAACATGAACATCGGAAGGCATTGGAATGACTGGATGCAGTATTTCTGCTTCCGGTCCCGGCATGGGGGAGATTGACCCCTCTTTCACTTCAGAGTAACTTCGTATCTTTTACCAAAGAGATATATGGGAACATGAACATCGGAAGGCATTGGAATGACTGGATGCAGTATTTCCAGTTACTTTCCAATGCTCTGTGCTCTCTACATCCGTTTTTTCCCCATAGATCTAATCGAACTAGGCTATGAGCTGCTCTCATTGCAGTGCTTTGAATAAATATATCCAGGGGCTACAAATTGAGTAATGCATTTAGAGCTGGTGATACCCAAACACACAGTTCTTTGCAGTGCTAGTTCACAGTGAAAACTTTTTTGTCTCACCTTAACCAATCACACAACAGATGCATAAGCGAGCATGGGCCTAATGATAGCAATGTATGTCCACATTACAACATGAGGCCTGAGTCTCCATGTCCAGACAAAGTCCATAAGCTGCGAGAGCTAGTTTCATCTACGTTTGTTCCAAAGAAGCTTTTTATTTAGAGTGATTCCCAGATATTTCACTCCTTCGGAGATTTCAAGAGTAGTACCCGTCATCTCAGGGAGGCATAATCCATTCAGTTTTCTCCTTTTTGTGAATTTGTGGCTTTATTTCGATAAACTGAAAGACCATGTCTATCAAATCAACGACACGTTGTATATGCATAAAATGCTTGAAATATATATAAAATATAAAAGTTTCACCCTCTATAACTTTGTAAATAATAGTTAGATTTCCTTCGAACTTCCTAGAATTATGCCGTGTGTTATCCCTTATACTACTGCCACCATTTCTACTTCTCGCATGAACTTAAGGAGGGTTTTCGGCAAAATTTCTAAAATATGCTAATGTACTATTATTAACTTTATTTATGCAGATATCGGAACAGGATGTATTTTGAGGCCTAGATTTCGTTTCGATACACCGCTGCATTTTTTTCAGATTTTTCGGTTGGATAGGTTTATATTTTTGAGGGTCATGTTTTGAGCCATCACTCCCCTACGTTTTACCCGAGATCAAATATGGGACCAGTTTCCAAAAATACTAATTGAGCCCCTTCATTTGATACACTCTCCTTCCTTTCGCACGTATGGCAATGCCTCTAAAGGACATTGCAGTACAGTCATATGATGAGGTCCTTCGACAAGAGTGTATTCCGCGCTTTGGTGTTCCCGCTGTAATCATCAAACGATTGTCTCATCTTCCTACATTTTATAGTGGGAACAGTAAAACGCAAATCGATTATATTCTCATAAGACGCGGACATTTTACCACCGCCACTGATTGCAAAGTCGTTCCCTATGAGACCATCGCACTTCAACGTCGACCGTTGATTGCTGTCCTGTGAATTAAGCCACCGATAAAACAGCATGAGGGACGCACTGACTCGCGGCGCATCAAATGATGGCGACTTGGTGAGAAGAAAGAAGAAACGATCTCACTCACACGATTGCCAACCATTACGAATGTGGAAGAATCGCGCAACCAAATGAAAGACACGATCCGCAAAGCGGCCTCTGCAACCCTCGGGGTCACCAAGCCGGGTAAGCGGTACATCAACCGAGATACTTAGCTTTGGAATGATGATGTTGAAATGAAAGTGCGTGAAAAGAAGCGCCTCTACCATAAATTTCTCGACGATAAAACACTGCCAATTGGCAAATTTATAAGAATGCCAACCGGGAAGCAAAGAAAGCGGTCGCTGTCACCCGAGCGAACCATTTCAAAAATCTTTACGATAAACTGAACACTCGGGATGGCGAGAGAGATCTGTATCGACTTGCTAAAAGTCGTAACGAACGTACACAGGATATCGAACACTTCTGTTGCGTTAACGACAAGAACGGTACTTTGCTTACCAACCGTCGAGCCGCAAGCGATAGGTGGCGAGAATACTTCGAGCAGATTTCAACTAAAGAATTTGCTCATCTTCCACTTCCACAATAATTGCCGACATTTGGACCTGTTCCACTTGTCAGCGCAACTGGTGCTCAGCGGTGGCGGCGAGGAAGATGGGGCGGCAACCCTATCGGCTAAACCAAAACCAAGTGGTCAAGGAGAACCTCCATAGTGGTGGCACCGGAAGACGCTGTAATTACTTTGGTTTGCCGGCCGTGATCCAGTAGGCGAATGCTCCAAAGACCTAATTAGGGCGATCAGACCCGAGTCCGCACGGGGACTCATCTGAAGTGGCAAATTGGTCACGAAACCTTACCAGGGGTATACTGGTACCATGGGAACCGGGATAGCCCCTGGACTCACATACTTCGGGTGAACTCCTGTTGTATATGAGGACAGCTCGGTTATTGGCGGTTGGCCCCCCTAGTGGGAGTTTCATGGTGGTTGTGCTCAAGCGAGAAGAGACCTTCGGGCCTCGACGTGGTGTTGCGTATCAACACGGGTGCCGTACTCCATAGTTCGGTAGAGATTTAGGTAATTCTTGCATCCACCAGTATGAATGCTAAGCCATGCACTTGGTATAGACTGGTACCGTCGTTGCTTGTTTCAGCGGGGTTCTGATTGTGGTCACAAAATCAATCCGTGTCTGAAGGGGACCGTAGGATTAAGTCTCACGACGGGTGCCTACGAAAACACTATGGGCTTCACTGTCAGCGCAACTGGTGCTCAGATGTTGTGGGGAGGAAGACGGAGCGACAGCCCTGTCGGCTGAACCAAAACCAAGTGGTTGAGGAGAATCTCCATAGTGGTGGCACCGGGAGATGCTGTATCGCATTGGCTTGCCGGCCGTGATGCAGTAGACGAATGCTCCAAAGGCCTAATTAGGACGATCAGACCCGAGTCCGCACGGGGACTCATCTGCAGTGGCCATTGTCAGGAAAACTTTACCGGAAGTTATCTGGTACCATGGGAACCGGGATGGCCCTCTGAGAGCATATGCTCCAGGAGAATTCCTGGAGGGTGTGTTCTCGACCCGGTTATTTGCGGTTGGCTCCCTAGTGGGAGTTTCATGCGTGGAGTTGCGCTGTACAACTCGGGTGCCGTACTCCTTAGTTGCGGCAGAGGTGTTAGATAGGCCTCGCATCCACTGGTATGAATGCTGAGCCTGCACTCAGTATAAACCAGGACCGCTGTGCTTGCATGGCGGGGCTCTGATTGTGGTCCCAAAATCAATCCGTGTCCGAAGAGGACCGTAGGATTATGCCTTCACGGCAGGTACTCAACCCCCCAGGACTTTCATGTCAGCGCAATTGGTGCTCAGAGGTGGCGGTGAGGAAGACGGGGCGGCAACCCTGTCGGCCAAACCATAACCAAGTTGCTGAGGAGAACCTCCATAGTGGTGGCACCGGGAGATGCTGTACTCACTTTGATTTGCCGGCCGTGATGCAGTAGGCGAATGCTCCAAAGGCCTAATCAGGGCGATCAGAGTCGAGTCTGCATGGGGACTCATCTGAAGTGGCAAATTGGTCACGAAACCTTACCAGGGGTATACTGGTACCATGGGAACCGGGATAGCCCCTGGACTCTCATACTTCGGGTGAACTCCCATTGTATGTGAGTACAGCTCGGTTGTTTGCGGTTGGCCCCCCTAGTGGGAGTTTCATGGTGGTTGTGTTCAAGCGAGAAGAGACCTTCGGGTCTTCGGCGTGGTGTTGCGTTTCAACACGGGTGCCGTACTCCTTAGTTAGGTATAGATTTAGGTAATTCTTGCATCCACCAGTATGAATGCTAAGCCATGCACTTGGTATAGACTGGTACCGTGGTTGCTTGTCTCAGTGGACCTCTGATTGTGGTCACAAAATCAATCCGTGTCTGAAGAGGACCGTAGAATTAAGTTTCCACGACAGGTCAGCGCAACTGAAGTCGAGAAGGCAATAAAACGAATGAAATCGGGGAAAGCCACAGGACCTGACGACATCGTATCTATGCTCTGGAAAGCGAAGAGCTGGGTCCCAAAACTGTGCCTCAATGAATTCTTTATTATTCAGGAAGAAGAAAACCATCTGACTGGCAAGAAAGTACCATTGTTCCAATATGGAAAAAGAAAGGTAGTCCAGCAGAATGTTCAAATTACCGTCCGATGCGATTACTTTCCCATACCATGAAGATTTTTGAGCGCATTCTTGACAACCGTATTCGCGAAATCGTTGAAATAACCGTGAATCGAGCCGGATTTGTCAAAAACTGCGGAACTACTGACGCAATACACGCTGCGCGGTTACTTATGGAGAAACACCGTGAGAAGCATCGCCCTCTTTACATTGCATTTTTGGATCTAGAGAAAGCGTTTGACCGTGTGCTACACGAATTCATCTGGTATGCTTTACAACACTTAGTACCAAAAGAACTCGTGCGCTGGGTTCAATTGCTCTACCATGATCCGAAAAGTAAAGTTCGAAGTATGGCGGGTGTATCAAAACCGCTTCGTGTCTCTGTTGGTGCTCATCAGGGAAGCGCCCTCTCACCACTCCTCTTTATTCTTGTTATGGCCACCGGCACACGGGATATCCAATGTCCAGCGCCCTACACACTGCTTTATGCAGATGATGTTTTCCTAGCATCTGATAGCAAAAATGATCTCGAACAACTTGTCCAAAAATGGAATGATCACCTCAATGTGAGCATGTGGGGTATCAAATGAAAGGGCTCAATTAGTACTGAAACTGGTTGCATATTAAATATCGGATTAAACATAAGGGAGTGAGGGGATCAAAATATGAATAAATAAGAATTTCGTGCATTCTACAACGTGTATGACGTCATCATCACATATCAATTCGTCATCCGGTTCCGATAGCTGCATAAATAAAGTTAATAATAGTATATTAGTATATTTTAGAAATTTAACCGGAAGCCCCCCCAAGTGCATGTTAGAACTACAAAATTTTGCATTTGTGTAGAGAACATAAGGCACAATTTGGTCAAGTTTGCAACCCAACTATTATCAACAAAGTTATAGAGAGTGAAACTTTGCCATTTGCTGCGAATTTCGTGCATTCTACGTGTATGACGTCATCATCCATACAAAGAAACATTATAAATTTTTCGGCCATTTGTACATCAATATCAATTACCCCAGGCAGACATATGTGTATGTGGGTATATATGCGCACTAAGTTAATCGAAGAATATTATACCATGCACACTCCAAAACAATGATGCCATAGCCTTGACAGCCGACTGTTGCGGTTTTAAATGCTTTCGAGTCGGTTCACCGCGTGCAGTCCATTCAGATCACGATGGTTTTAATTCTGATGTGAAATAATGGAGCCATGTTTCATCCATTGTCACATATCGACGCATTGGAGTTTCTATGGAGGAAGAATTTCAAACACTGCTCAGAATTGACAGCCCGTTGTTTTTGGTCGATTATGAGCTCGCGCAGCGCCTACTTTGAACAGAGCTTTCATATAGCTAAACATTCATGCACGATAGGTCAAACACTTTCTTTTTACATCTGTGGAGCTTCAACTATCTCGATCAACTTCACATTGCGGTTACCCGAAATTATATTTGTATTGTTGTTAGCAACCAGTTCTGAACGGTTGATTTTCCAGGTGCAAAGTCCGAGTAATGTTCATCATGCCAAAAAGCAATGTTATATTAACATATGAAATTCCTTTTTATCCATTTTCTTCAAACTAACAAAAGTTGCTTCAGTCAAAATGCTATCCTACAAACTAATATTCCGACTGCTGTCAAGTTTGTACACGTGTATTTCGGTAGAGTTAAGTAGAAATCTTATGAATTTGATATTAGTAGCGTCACCTGTGTTTTAGAATACGAAATTTTCAGCCGAACTGGTAGTTACGTCCAGAAAATTACAACGTTCGTAGAATTTTCGAGAGACAGATGTTGACGTGATGATATTCTATGAAGGATGGATTTGAGTGAGTGTAAATGCCATATATCGTTACTTGGTACATTTGTGTTAATTTGTGCCACATCACCTATAAAACGAATCTTATCGAGAATCTGAAGCTCTTTAAAAATAGTGATGTTTTGTTCATGGATTGTAATATTTTTCCATAGGATTTAAAAAGAAAAATAAAAACAACAAACAAGTGTTCGGATAGCTGAGTGGTTAGAGCACGAGGCTATCGTGCGGAAGGTCGCGTTTCAAATCGCGATGGATACCAGACGGCTCAGCTGTGAATGTGTAATAACCTCGGGTGAGCGCAATGCCGACCATATTGCCTCCTATAGGGTACTGTAATCCTATGGTGCACCGTTACGGTCTTGAATGAAGTGCTCTAACACATTTCAAAGGCCCTGATCAAATTGGATTGTTGCGCCAACGATCATTATTATTATCAGCAAGGTTTTTAAAATAAGAGAAAACAAGTCGGGAAACCGGAAGCTAGACGCTTCAGGTATGAAGGGTTTTGTGTATTTCTTTTATAAAGAGATTTGAGTGTGCATTTGTCCCATTAGCATGTAGCACGTAAAATATGCATATATTATGTGAAAATAGCCACTTTCAAGTGATATTGACATTCATAGTCTTGAATTTGCAGAGGAGCGACAGGTTTGACCTAGTATAACTTTATTAGTAATAGTGCGATTTTCACCAAATTTGGCAGGATCATGCTCTATACTGTAGCCTATATTGTGATTCTAAGGTGAACCTAAGGGGGGTTTTCCTATCAATTACTAAAAATTATAGTAATGTACTATTATTAACTTTATTTGAACAGGTATCGGTAAGGAGTATATTTCGGAGCCTAGGTACCATATAGTGGCAGGCCCCTGATTTTTTTCAGATTTTTCGGTTGTGTAGTTTCTGAGAATGGGATCGTTAAAAAAATGACCACTTTCAACCCCCCGCACTCCCTACCTTTTCAACAAAAGTCAAAACTAAGACCGGCTTTGAAAAGTACTAACCGAGACCTTTAATTTGATACCCCACATGACTATATTTGATGAAAAAAAAATTTACACCCCCTTTTGCATGTATGGGGACCCGCCCTTAAATTCGTCGTAAAAGGATGTAACTCACTATATGCGTGAGCGTTCACAGTTCCCATCTTTCTACCAAATTTGGTGTCAATCGCTATAACCGTCTCCGAGAAAAATGCGTGTGACGGACAGACAGACAGACAGTAAACCGATTTTAATAAGGTTTTGTGTTTACACAAAAGCTTAAAAACATGCATCTTACCTGCATTTGTTGTTAAACGCTAGGAGAGTCCACATTCACCAACAAATCCCAATATTCAAGTATTAAGCAAAATAAACAAATACATTCAACATACATGAATTGCCTTTTCAAAATGATTAAACAAAATACCATAAAAGTAGTTTCAGAGTAATTTGTCTACAATTGATAAGTTCTAGTATTCGGTTTAATTCTTTTCATAGGTTTCGAACTAGAGACATATTATTTTGCCAATGATATATACATTTCGATAGAGAGTTTGTAAGATTATATATTTATATATTAATTAAATAAAATAAATTATAATTAAAAGGAATGGAAGGCTTATTTCTTGGGACAATGTCCTAATATAAAAAAAAACTACAATAACACATAAATATTATTAGTGGCTAGAGTAAGACCGAATGAAGGGATAAAACACATTCTCTTATTAAAATGAGTATGTACCTGTTTGTGAAACGGGTCTTTCTCTATCTGCCGGCGAAGCAGCTCTCATGGTTACTAAGTAATGCATGTATTGTTATTCAAATGATGTACATTATACAAAAGTGTTTCGATTTATATTTTTTATAGAGTCCACATGATGACATGGTGAAAGCACAATTTTGATATAAAATACAAGTATTCATCAGACAAAGTATTAGACGAGCAGCATGTAAGTATAGAAAAAATTAGGAAGAGAGAAAAGGAAAGATCACAATAATCACAAAAATAGAACCCTTCAATTCTTCGTAGGTTGTTCCTATTACTTATGTATTTTACGTCGTGAACAAATTTGGTTAGTTCTTTTTCTTTCTACAGACAAAATCATATTTGACAAAAAATTTAAATAAAGGAATAGATAATTTAATTGAATATAATTACCGGTTTCATGCTCTTTTTGTGGGGTTCCTGCTGCATCTGCAGCATCACGAGCAATTTGTTCAGCCTGTTTTTTTGACAACTCCGCTGCTTCAGCAGCAGCTCGCTCATCGGCCTCAGCTTGTAGCCGCTGGCGTTCAGCTTCTTCTGCTTCTTGCCGTCTCTTTAATTCCTTGAGCTCAAACTGCAAAGTAAATACAAATTATTTGTTTTATGATTTTTCTTATTAGATGTTCATCGTATTGGATGGATTAAAAGGAACCAAAATTGCCCGATACGGGGCATTCAACAAAAGAGACTGCTGGTATTTGTTTGGTGCCTTGGCTCAGTTGTTATCGACCACATCTTCATGAAGCTAGGACATCGATCATCATTAATTTTAGAGGAAACTATTAAAACAACTATTCTTTGCGGGTTTTAACGCATAGGGAAATTTGGACGAATTCTAGAAAATATTCTTCTGGAGTGGCTTAGTCTAGGATGCGCGCCCACTTTTGTGCAAAGGGTAACATAGCCTACTTATCGAAGTCTGGAAGGGATGACTATATATTCAAATTCAAAGAACTTACCACTGTGGCGGTGCTAGTTACTTCCAGAAACTTAATTACCTGATCTACCCCCTAAAAGTTAGCAAGTTGTTATACGGCTAAGTAGAGTGCTCACTCGGTAGAAGAGACATCCACTCATAGCTCTCACCTTGTGAACCACCGCAATAAGAAGTTGGATCGATATTGGATTAAATAAACATATAAAATATATAAATAGTACTGATCCAAAACAAGAAGTAGACGACCTAGGGGTTCGTTCAGGGTAAAGTCAACTGACTAAAGTGGATAGCAGATATTAAACGCCCCTCATCGCAAATTACATTCGTCGTGTTTTAAATATTTAGATGCTAAATCCCAAAAAGGGATCCGTAGATAATAAAAAAAATGCGAACAAGTTACTCTTCAAATGGTGTGGTCCGATATCAAGTGGATGCAAACTTAGTATTTCTCAATTCCTAAACAAAAAAAAAGTATGACCCAAGCGAGAACCAACATGCATATTAGCGTGGAAAATCTCTTTCTTATTTTCCAAGTTCGATCTACACTTTGCTAAGGCAGGGACTGCTGTATTCTGAAATAGGTTTTGATCGCCATTTGATGGCAGAACTACCGAAAAGCTGCCCTCAACGAAGTGTGTTTTTATCAAGCAAATAAACTACATTTTTGGACTCCCCAACTAACCACACGTCTGGAGAAAACTGAAACAGACCAGAAGAATGCCTGACGATGTATATTCAGATTGTCTACATCGAGGGCTCAAAAGCAACAGAATACAATTCAAGAGCTGAAGTATACTTCTTAGATAAAAGCGTTTATTTAGCACCCTATAGAATGATCTTTCAAGTTGAAGTATATATGGGTGTGAGACGAGCGATTGAAAACACATAACTTTAAGGATATTGAAGATCGCCTCAAGAATTGTTCAGGGATGCAAAACGACGAAGAGAAAATGGAATTTCAATTTTTCGAAACTACTGCTTCCGATATTCCGACTTCTTTGTTTCGTTTTAGACTGGCCTTACATGATCAGTATTTCATCAGTCTGACATCCGTCAGAATGCCAAAATTTTGATAACAAATGTTTTACAAACAAAACCTTAAAAAGAGCTGGGCAGAAGTAATTTCTTTTTGAATGGAAATTTAATATTTCACGGGAATGTCAATTATTATCGTTAATTATAACGTCAATATCTTATGATGCAATAAATGTTAAATTGAAAATTTTTGAGCTCCTAAAACTGTGATACTGATAGCCGGATTTTCACGAAATTTGGCATGCGTATGTGTGATACTAGCCTCTATGCTGGTGCATAGTACTTCTAGGATGAACTTAAGAGGGATTTTTCAGTGAATTTCTAAAATTTAGCAATATACTGTTAGTATGTTTATTTGAGAAGATATCGGAATGGGACATATTTTGAGGTCTAAATTTCATGTAAGCGCCCCACTCAGATTTTTGGGATGGGTAGCTTCCGAAAATGAGTTCCGTCTCACTTTAAGTGTGCACATTTTGACTCCTTACTTACAGATCAGTTTCGGAAAATATTAATCAACACCTTTCATTTGGTACCCCATATGACTATGTTCTAGGAAAAAAGTGTTTAAACCACCCAGTGCATAAATGACTCCACGTAGATTTATGTCACTCACTAAATGCGCGAGATTTCGTAGTTTCCATGTGTTCACCAAATTTTGTCCGGATCGATTCAACCGTTTTGGAGAGTTTTTGTTTTACACAAAACCTTAAAGAGAAAGCGATTAGTAGTGTTTTTAAAATTGCGAACTCTCAAAAATGAAATAACATATTGATTCGCGTTTTTGTTTTCATTTTCAAAATAAAGAATGAAATGGAAATAAAAAGATTATCCGGCTGTTGTTGTTAACACAGGGTTGTATTTGATGTTTCTTGTAAGACTTGTTCCAATTTGTACTAAGTTTTTTTTACCGAACCGAACCGAAGGAGAAAGTGAACACATTTAGTTATGACCAGAACTAGAACTGGATCGGTTGGAAAGAATTTTGACAGCTTTTAAAAATTTGTCAGCTATTCGCCAGACTGACAAATCACCATTTAAAGACCCGTACCATTCGGACGTATTGTTTCGATTAACAGAACAATGGCAACTGCAATATACTCAACTTCATCATCATCAGTCTACCTAGTTTGGCAGATTGTATTTAAAAATTTTAATTTTCCTCAGTCCATCCGTCATTGCCATAAGAAGACACTAGACGATCAGATTTCCATCATGTCATTCAGACTGATGAAATACTGATCGTCTAAGGTCAGCCACTGATGAAAATTTAAATTTTTAAATAAAATTTGTCTGTCTGGCTGGACTAATAATAAATTGAGTATAGTGCGGTTGTTATTGTGTTGCTAATCGAAACATGACTTCCAACTGGTTAGAATATATCCAAAAAAAATTGTTTTTTGTTATCTGGTTTATGCTGAACGTCAGTTCATCAGTCCCATTTTTGATGGATTGACTTAATAGCAGACTGATGAAATACTGATCGTGTAAAACACTCTAGATGATCAGTTTGCCATAATTTTGTCATTATGACTGACGTTAGACTAATGAAGTATTGACCGTGTAAGGTCAGCTTCCATCGGTGATGTTCTGTACGGCCATGGCTACAATGTAAAGATTCAATTCAAACTTAGTAATATAATAATATTAATCTTTATATTGGTAAACTGGAATTGAAAACAGCTTCATTTGATGAGTGGGCTACTAAGTTACAAAAAACATTATATGGTAAACGGAAAGTTTCCATTATCCAGATAAATTTGGATCCTCTAGCTTTTCAGAGATCACTCAGACTTACCGTCGTTAACCGCTCCAAAGCGCTAAATCGTTCTTCTTGAGCTGCCGCTGACTTTTCAAATGCTTCATGCTTTTTTATTAGATTTTCCACTTCGTCAATTGTATGCCCTAATTCGGTCGACATAAGATATGGTTCTTGGGCAATAAGCCAGGCTTCCGCAACAGCTGCATCTCTTGCGAACTGATAAACTTCTAAGACTAGTACAAAAGAGATGAATGTAGGCACATTTTTTCAACAAAAAGTACTTACTGAGTTGAAGATTTTCCCATCTTTCTTCCCATCGGTGCAACAAAGCGGTGCGACTGTTTGTCAACTGGAGCAACCGATCCTTGATGTCAGCAGAAGCATAGTGATTTCTCGCAAGCAGTTCCTTGCCGAGAGAAAGACAACTAGAAAAATTATCTTCTCTTGTGTCAATTTCTGCTTTCAAACTTTGATGGTTATTCATGAGCAGTTCTACACCAGAAACATCACGCGGCTTCTCAGATGTATTCATCTGTCGAACAACATCTTCCATCCATAGCATTAATATTCGGACCATATTGAAAAACCGGAACAAATCACCAGTGTCGGCCAATTTCTTTTTCCTGCCGTCACACATTCCTTGCAAATTTTCCCAAGCTTGAAGCACTTCTTGCTCACGATTTGTTATTTCTCTCGCTTTGTCTCCTGCATATGAAGCTTGAAGTTTAGTTGATTCTTCTTGAATCTGCTTCACTTGAGAATAGAGCGTCTGCAAATCTTGCAAAAAGTTGTGATGTTTACGTTGCAACGTAGACACAGATCCAGCATCACGCCCCAATTCATCAGAGACGCCATGTTGCTTTTCAATAATACGACCCAGGACATCTTTGCAGTCATGGAAAAATTTGTGAAGCTCACGTGATGCAGCCAACATTTGTGTACGTGTTTCAATTAACTCAAGAAGATCTTGCCACGATTCATTCAAACTATCTTTCCACTCAGCTATTGTGGCTGAGTCTGAATGACCAGCCCGAATGAGATCATCGGCGATTCCATTTGCTTTTGCAACACGTTCTCCACCCACAGCAGCTGTGTCTTGCGCAAATTCTTTAAATCTTTCCCACAATAAAGTAACATGATCATAATCTTGACCAAGCTCATGAGATCCTGCAACTAACTCTCTTTCTGCAATCCACTGTTCTAAATCATCAACTTCGCGATTTAACATAAATAATTGCAGCGCTTCATCTAAACGAGATCGACGTTCCCCGGCTAGATCTTTCAAACCTGCATAGAGCTTATCGAGCTGTGATTGCTTCACCGCCACTGCATCCCCTCGAGGGATTTCATCACTGGTAAGTTGCCGTGCAGTTTCACCTAATTGTCGAATTGCGTCAGCGTAATCTTCAACAGACTGTTCCAATGTTTCGTGTTTTTTCATCAAGTTTTGCGCACTGATTTCATCTTTTCCACGATCTTCCACCATCATATACAACTCCTGTTCACTCATCCATGATTCAGCTTCTTGGGCATCGAAGAAATATTGCTGAACACGTTCTGATTGATCAAGATGTCTTTTGCGACTATCTATGGCATCCTTCAATTCTTGCCACTTTTGTGTCAACTCTTTAATTAGATTTTCAAAGCGTCCAGATTCCTCATGACCTTCATCAATGAGTTTACGGCCATTATTGCAGATTGCCATGATTCTAGGCTCATGGTTATCGATTTCTGTCGACAGAGATTGATTCTTTTTCTTCAAAACATTTACATTGAATAAAGAATTTCCATAGTCAGTGGACGTAGCTAGTGGCATCTTTTCATCAATCCATAATTTTTCATCCTCTACATCACGGCAGAACTGGAAAGCTTCTTTTTTTTTCTCAAGTTGTTTTTGCCGTTCTAATAATGGAGCTTTGATCTTCTCGAAACGATCGAGAACAGTTGTTTTCTTGACAACAATTGGTTCAATCTTTTCAGTGGGAACTGTTTTCTGTAGATGTTCAAACTGTTTATCGATTTCTTCAACTTGACGAGCCTTCACTGCCATTTGTGTTTGGATAACTTGCTGCTTTTGCATTAATATATTGACTGATGTTAAATCATTGCCTGTATCGGTATTGATGATCTGCTTTTCTAAATCAGTAATATAAGAGTCGATATCATCACAAGTTTGTTGAACCAATTGTTCACGATTTGCATCAAAAAGAAGGGCTCCCTTTTCTTTCGTGTGAATTTCTAGATCTTCAAATTGTTTAGCGAGTTCTTTTAGTTTCGGTTCGATGATTTCCTTAAATTCAGGTTTCTCTTCAATCAATTTATGAGCGCTTTTCTCGGCTTCAAATAACCTTTCTTTATTAGCTGCAATTTCTGCTTCGAATGCTTGATGTCTTGTCCATTTGGAATGAATCGTTTTCGTACTTCTATAAGTCTCATCCTGAGAAATTAAATATTTCTCTTGTACCCATTCAGTAAGTTCCTCTAGATCTTGTAAAAATTCATGCAATTTGACCTGATTTTTTAATTTTTTATGTTGCTCCACAGCTCTTGTTGTATTGTCTTCCCTCCGTTGGGCGATGTTCATAGCACGTTTATGAATCTTATCAGCGTCAAAGTGTTCCTTTTCTACTAAACTTTCCGCTACTTGGATTAATGTATTAATTTTATCATCGTTTGCTTCCATAGTTGTAAGGAAAGCTTCGTGGCGTTTCAATTGATTCTCAGCTTGTTCCAAATTCATTGGTGTATCATCCTTGCTTAAGAAATGTTCTTGTTGGCTTAACAAGACTTCAGCTTGACGAGCATCGCGATTGAAAAGTTGTTGGTCCAGGCTTTGAGATAACAACACCTGACGGTTTTCCCACATTTGATGTAGTTCTTCCCAACCATCTTTTAAAGCTTTTAGACGTTCACGCAGGAACATATATTGAGGGTCTTCATTTTGAGTTGGATCCGAAGTTAACTGTTCCCCATATTCCATCATATTTTTATAGTCGTCCGTATAGTTGTCTATTTCTTCACGGATTGATTGATGTTGGTTCAATAATTTCTCGGCATCTGGAAGAGAAGTAGGAGTATCTTCGGAAGCAACGTCTGTTTGCGTTTTGGTAAGCCAAGTTTGGAAATGATCCAAATCTCGTAAGAACCGGTGCAAATCTCCAGCCTCTTCCAATTTCGAATCTCGTTCCTTTAACATATGGGTTAATTGTTCCCATATCAGTTGAATTTGAGCAACCCTTTCACGAATCTTCGCTGCTTCTTCAGGATGCTCCCCTTCAATTGAATCCGCTTCTTTCTCCAAGCTTGTAAGTTTTGCTTGAATGGCTGCTAAATCTCGTTCCATGCCACTTAATCGACGTTGTAATGTCATTACACCAGTTAAATCCATTTCTAAGCTATCTGTTTCTGTTAATATTCGTTTTTTATCCTCTATCCAAGAAATAGTCTCACGACATTCAATGTAGAATGTTTGTACGCCATGAGCAGACTTCAATTCCTCTTTTTTAGCCTCTGCTTTTTCACATAATGTGGACCACTCTTGGTTAAGACGATTTTGTCTGTCAAGGATTTCCTCCGAATTTGGATGTTCGACATGTAGGAGTTGCCGAGCTAATTGGTTAACAACGGCTACACGCGATGCATTTGTATTCATCTCTTTTTCAAACCCATCATAACGATGTTTCATAATTTCAACGTCTTCAATATCATTACCAGGTGACATTGTATCAAGCATTTTGGTTTTCTCGCTGATCCATTGTTCAACACCATCAGCTTCTGACATTAGCTTATACAAACTCAACGCATCGAGTAACCGTTGTTTACGCAATTTCGACAACTCCATCAGTTCCTTATAACGAGCATCGATGGCTTGCAATCTATTAGAAACTTTTTTATGCTCTGCATCGTTCAGCTTCAAAGAATCAGCTTGTTTGTGTAACTGGTCAATCGTTTCAGAGTAATTTTTAAGTTCATCAGCGACATCTTTATGTTTTTTAAGTAAAGATTGAACATTGGCTTCATCACGGCCTACATCTTCGCTAGAAACAAGGCGCAATGCGTCCAGCATCCAATTATCAATATCATCAGCATCTGCAAACAGTTGGAAGAATTCAACTGCATTCTCCAGGCGCTGTCGGCGATATTTGGTCAAATCGAGTAAATGATCCCACATTTTAAGAATTTCTGTCATGCGATCTTTTATACGATCTGCACCAAAATGTCCTTTCGAAATCAATTCCGCTCCAACAAGAGCCACATTCTGTAGCTGCGGGTCGTGCGATTGAATTTCTGACTCCAATGCTTTATGTTTGCTTAATAATAGATTAACTGTCGTAAGATCGTGACCAATTTCATCGGCGGAAACGATTTGTTCTTTTTCCTTTATCCAATTCTCTTCATCTGCAGTATCCCAATAGAATTGCCACAATTTTCGGCTTTCCTCCAGACGACTGCGTCTCTCAACTGCTAACCGTACAAGTTCCGCATAAGCATCTTCCAACTGTTGAACTCGATTAACGATAATTTCCGGATCGCAAGGTTTGTAGGTATTGACGTCATCACTAAGGAATTGTTGTGAATTCTGAACCACTACCTTAACTCGTTCGCCAAGAACGTTGATATCAGCCTCCACAAGAGAATGTTTTTGCAATAAATCTTCGACTCCCATTAAATGTTTTCCATAATCATCGGTAAGAAGACGCTGTTTAATTTCTTCCATATTATCTAAAATGTACAGCATCTCTTGGAAGTTTTGTTGTAGCTGCATTGAGGTGCTTAACCGATCTCGACGAGCTGCAAGCAATTCCAGAAGATAATTCCATAAACGAAGAACATTATCTTTACGTGCCAAAATCCGTTCGATATCATGATAACGTTCAGCTTCTAGTTCATCACAAACTGCAACAACAGCTTGAACACGTTCTTCATAAGCAAAAATATCTGTTTCAATAGCTTCATGCTTTTTAGCTGCGGCTTCTACAGCTGCCAAATCAAGACCAAAATTATCCTGGCTTACCAATCTCTGATTTTCCGAAAGCCACGTTTCGCGCATGGAAGCTTTTCGATTAAACCTAGCTGCCAACTGCTCAAGCTTCTCTTGGCGGATTAGTTCCTCTCGCAAAGCTAATTCTCGCTCATGTTCTGCCTTTTCAAGTCGTTCCCATGCTTTATTGATATCTGAGATCATCTTTCCTTCTTTGGGAGTGTAGGGTTTTTGGTTATTTGCTCTCATTCTCGATTGGAGAGTAAATAAGCGAACTTCTAAGTTGCCTTTCTCTACAAACTTTGTTGGTTTCTCTACTGTACGGTAATTCGCAAACTGCGACAACTGTTGTTGAACTCCAACCAGCGAGTTTGCGAATGCTCTATCCCCAAGTTGAATAATCGTTGATTCTATCCATTGCAACAAGTCACTTGTGAAGGTCTCATAATCATTTATCATCTTTTCGTTTTCCATAGCAATTCCAACAACTTTACCTATGCGTTTACCTTGTACTGTTTCCTGTTTCATCTTGCTGAAGTAATGGTAATAGGTTACTACATAGGTAATGATAGATTTTTCATCTGGATGTTCTACAAAAACATCTTCGGCGTCAAGAAGTTTAGTCAATCCTAACCGATCTTCGGCAATGTTAAATGCATTATTCAAATTTCCAATGGGATTAGCTTTCGACAACTTTTCAAATTGTATCAAATCTGGACGGTGCTTATGAATGATAGCATTAAAAGCGAGACCATCCCTCCAAGATGTTGTAAAATTACGGACATTTACATTATGGTATCCAGCTGTCTTCATCTGACACCATAACAAAAGCGCATCCTTGGCTGATTTCGTTTCTTTATTGTCCACTTCCTCAATTGTAATATCTTGTATCTGAAATCTGAGGATAATCGTCCAAATTAAACCTAAATTTAAAGACGCATTGCCATCAACAATATCGTGTGAACCAATATTTTCTAAATGCACTCTTTGTTCGCGTAGAAATTGTAATGCTTTATCCACATTTTCCAAGCAATGAATCCTCATTTTTCCTTTCGTAGGTTTGGGCAATCTCTCGCCAGATAAGACCTCTAATAATCGTATTAAATTTTTTCCGTCTCTCATGTCAACATAAAGATCTTGTATGCGGCAATTTACCCGAACCAAATGAGAATTTACCCATTTCGTAAAAGTTTTTTTTTGTACAGATTCACGTTCTTCAGCCAAAGCTTTTATACGTGATCGTTCGAACAATCGGGAACTCGAGTTACCTCCATCGTATTCGTATTCGTCAATTATTTCGGCTCCAGGACCTTGGCTAGGATCCCAGCGTACCACTGAAATATCTGTCGTCATTATTCCGTATTTTTTTTTTATTTTCGATGATACTCAAAATATATTCCAATTAGTGGAGTGAAAGAATATATTATCTGGAATGAAAAAAAAATAACAAAATAAGTTTTACTTCAACTTTTTATTTATAGATAAAGCAAAATTAATCAAAACGGAAACCAGAAGCTCGGCACCTTAGGCATGAAAGGATTTCTCTATTTGCTATGTAAGAGTAAATTTCGAAAATATAGAAATATTTTAGCAGAGATCAAAATGGCGGATATTTTGAAACCTAGATTTCACAAAGAGGTACCATCAGGATTTTTCTGATTTTTTAATTGGGTAATTTTACTTAGCCTTCTACTTTGCAATCAGTGTCAGATCTCAAACCTGCTTCTTAAAATAAATAACATATTATTTGAAATCCCACATGGCTCTTAAAATTATTAAACAACAAAAGCCCACGGACACTCTTCCCGCCCCACCGGACCGGGGGCGACCAACCTAAGGATGGGCTGAAGGCAACATCCAAAGGCCCGCATCTCAGCGATGATGCGTTTTAACGCAAAGTGTGTGCGACCATGCGAAAATGTATTACTACATCCCGATTGTCGCAAACACTTCAACCAATGACGCGCTGGTTCTACACTACAGAGACATGGATTTTATATCGAAGACAGTGCGGATCAAAACTGAAACCCATTAGGTCAGATTGTTACCGGACAGGACTCTTCGGACTATAGCACAGGTTGCAAGCATAACCACTTTTTGCATCTACATGTATAGTCCAGCCCTAAGATCGAGCGTTTTCAGGGCTTTATGTAAGTTCTGTGGGACTAATCCCGTCGGTGAAATTATCACTGGGACTACTTCGATTTTTTGTACTCTCCAAGTCTGCTACATATCGTCTGCCAAGGGGCCGTAGTTCCGGATTTTTTCGTGCTGTTTTTCAACAGTCTTCCAGTCCAATGGTACGGCTACATCGATTATGAAGCACGCTCGTTCTTCCTTCAGAAGCAGAACTAGATCGGATCTGTTATGATTAACACTGTGGTCGGTGGCAATAGAGTGATCCCACAGTAGTTTGACCCGATCATTTTTCAAGATTCTCTGCGGAGTATACTTATAGTAAGGATGGTAGGTTGCCACTAAGTTATACTTCAACGCAAGGTTTTGACGGAGAATCTTGCAGACGGAGTTATGACGATTGGTGTACTCGGTACTGCTCAATATCCTGCACGCAGACGTTATGTGCTGGATGGTCTCCTCTTCACAATTGCATAACCTACAACTGGGGCTGGTGATTGAGAAGTCGTGAAGAATGTACCATTTATAATTTTTTGTTGGGAGCGCAGCATCCTGAATTGAAGTTAGGAATGCTTCGGTCTCATAGAAAAGTACACCATTAGTCAACCATTTGTTGGAGGCTTCGATGTCAATGCCTGACAACAACAAATTTTTGATATGACCTCCGTGAATCGGTTTCTTTTTCCCCATGTCGATCTTCTGTTGGACTGAAGTAACATTCGGCATGGGATCCCATTCTCTGCTTCTCAAGTTCAAAGGAGATAATTTATTATCTGCCATGACGGTAGCCTGATGTATTTGGCTAGAGGATTGTTTCTCATAGAAAAACTCACAAAGAGAATGCACTTGATTGTAGTGCCACGTTTTTAAATCAAGTACCCCCCTTCCAACTCTATTGTGCATGTTGTTGTTTGCAAGAACTACCCTTACCCGTCTATTGACAGATTCTAAATCCGTATTACTCCACTGTATCACACGGAAAGTGTATAGAAGGATGAGAATGGCGAAGGTGTTGTTTGTCATCATTTTATTTTTCCCGTACAGCTCAGTTTTAAGGACAAGATCCAGACGCCGTTCAAATTCCCCCAGCAACTTAGATTTGATTATTGCCACAGCAGGTGTTGTTGCTTGCAATATGCCGAGGTATTTGTAGACGTCGTCCGAATCCATACCCTCAATTCGGATGTTATTTTGGCTGTATCCTTCGTTGTCGGTGTGTTTTCCCCGAACAATTGTTTTTATGCGACATTTTTCAAAACCCAACTGCATGCCGATATCCCTGCTGAACTGGATGGTGATGTCCAGCAAGGAGCGAAGTTGGTTCTCGTCTTGGCATACAATTTGATGTCGTCAATGTACATTAAATGGCTTAATGTACATTTCGACAATATGCCATGTTTGACTTGCAACCCGTATTTGCTTTCATGCAAAAGATGGGATAGCGGATTCAAAGCCAAACAAAACCACAGTGGGCTTAGATAGTCGCCTTGGAAAATGCCACGCCTGATTGGTATCTCTCCTGATGTTTGTGAGGATACCGATGCTTCGTGCTCCAATTCTTCGTTACTGTTCTCAGAAGGAGAACCACATTCGGGTTGATTTTATACAACCGTAACACTCAAAGGCTGATTTATAATCGATGTAGACTGTCGAGATATTTCGTTTCTGATGGACAGCCTGCTTTACAGCGACCGTATCGATTATAAGCTGTTCTTTGCAGCCTCAGTTTTCAATTTATGAACATCAAGATGTTTTGAGATGTTCGCACACAGAACTGAAGTGAAGGCCTTGTAGATGGTAGGAAGACAAGTACTTGGTCGACATTTTGAAGGGCAAGAGGCACCCTGTTCCTTGCGGATGAGGAAAGTTATCCCCTTGGTGAAAAATGGTGGAACTAACACATCGTTCAATAAGTCCCGGGACTAACTATGAAAACAACATTTTATCGGCAAAATTCTTTATTATTCATCAACATAATCTCCTTCAAGTGTAATACAATCATTCCAACGCTTCTCTAACTTTTCAATGCCATGTTTGTAGAACGATTTGTCTTTTGACTCAAAATGAGCCTCAGTAGCAGCGATTACCTCCTCATTTGAGCCAAATCTTTTTCCCTGGAGCATCTTTTTGAGATCCGCAAAGAGCCAGTAGTCGCTGGGGGCCAGATCCGGCGAGTACGGAGGATGAGGAAGCAGTTGGAAGCCTAATTCGTTGAATTTGGTCATCGTTTTGATTGACTTGTGGCACGGTGCGTTGTCTTGGTGAAAGATGACTTTCTTCTTCTTCATGTGTGGGCGTTTTTTCGCTATTTCGGCCTTCAAACGATCCAATAACACCATGTAGTAGTTGCTATTGATGGTTTTTCCTTTTTCGAGGTAGTCAATGAAAATTATACCATTCGCATCCCAAAATACGGACGCCATCACTTTGCCGGCCGACTGTTGTGTTTTTGGACGTTTCGGGCGGCTTTTACCGGTCGTACGCCATTCAGCTGACTGCCGACTTGGCTCCGGAGTGAAATGGTCAATCCATGTTTCGTCCACTGTCACATATCGACGCAAAAAAACCTGTTTATTGCGAGTAAACAGTGCCAAACAGCTCTCCGAATCATTGATACGTTGTTGCTTTTGTTCCATTGTGAGCAAACACGGCACCCATTTGGAAAAAACCTTTTTCATAGCCAATTTTTGGTGCATAATAGTAAATGCACTACCAGTTGATATGTTCCCCATCTTAGCTATCTCACGCACTTTCATTTTGCGGTCATCCATCACGATTTTCAATACTTGCTTGGTGTTTTCGGGAGTTACTCCCTCATTTGGCCGACCCGAACGTTCCGCATCATTTGTATCAGCACGACCGCGTTTCACGTCGAAAACCACCGACAAATGGTTGTTTTCGACGGAGTAGAGTCCGGATAACGTTTTTCAAGCCATTGCTGACCTTGAACAGTGTTTTTCCCCATTAGAAAACAATGTTTTATCAACACACGAAACTCGTTTTGGTCCATTTTTTTCACGATTGCAAAGGTAGCGTCACTTTAACCACTATAGCTTTCTTGGTTATGTTTCGAATTGCATCAAATTTTGGCACATCTTATCTGAAGGTTGGTAATTCTGAACCTTGGTATATAAATGACATTATTAGCACCATGTCTACGCTAGTCTCGGGACTTATTGAACGATGTGTTAAATCAGGAAAGGCAATCATCTGATTAAATTGATTTGCCAATATCCTGTGAGTGCTTTTGAACCGCTTCAGCCTGAAGTTGTGAATCTTGTCAATTCCTGGAGCCTTCCAGTTACCTGCCTTGACAAGGGCTGCTTCAACGTCGACTTCAGTTACGTCAGGCGTGGTCATTTCGGGGAGGGCCTCGCATGAACGCATAAGGTGTGGGAGCCACGCTGCTTCTAAATTCCAACGGCTGGATTCACTCCAAACACTTCTCCAGAAGTCTTCTGCCTGATCCACATCGAGGTTACTTTCCCTATCTGAGTTGGTGAGATTTTTGTAGAATCCCCGTTGGTTCTGGAAGAACAAGGTGTTGTCTGTCCTTCGCTGAAAGCTTTTTTGATACCTACGGATACGATTGGAGCAAACCGCAAGTTTCTACTTCAGCACCTCGAGGATTTCTTCGGTTGGCATATCATTGGACAGATGGTAGTTTCCAATGATGTTCGCAACGCATCTGTGCACTCTTGGTGATGGATTTCCAAGGAGTGCTTGCGTGACACGACCAATCTCCTTTCTCAACATTTCGACTCTTTTGTTGAGTCGAAACACCCAGAACGGTAAAGTCCTTCTGCGCATACCTCTGTTATTCGCTCTAAGATATTGATTATGGAGACGAATAACCGTGGCAGCTGCAACGTAGATCAGGCTGTGAAACTCTGTAGCAGTAATCTCGCTAGCCAAACGATTGGCCAAAATTCTGTCAACGGCAGCAATGATGTTAGTAGTTGCCGAAGTAAACTTGAATTTTGGGATCTTTGGCCTAGCGTCTGGGAGAATCTCAGCATACTCTGTGAATGCGACCTGGAATGCGGTCAAAGCCTCATTATAAATTGGGTCGACTTCCCCAGTTACTAAGCTTCTCCTGACTACTGGATTCATGGAGTGCCTTACAGGTGGAGTACTTGTGTTACTCCTTTGAATAGTCCGGTTATTTTGTTGACTCCAGCCCGAGCTCAAGTGAAACCTCTTGGAAGATTTGTTGCCTAGTTGGTAAGGCAACTCGGTTGTTGTTCATTATCACCCGATACTGGTTGATGACGTTCTGTTCCGGAACATGACTTAGCTCCGGAAATCGGGTTATGAACGCGTCATATAGTTGATGTCTGTACCCTGATGGATTCCGTTCCAAATCCGTGACACGGTAATAGGCGCGGACGATAAATTCGTTGAGTTGGTTCGTTCAAACCAGACGACGCCTGTGTCCCCCCCACCCTATACATACAGGGTGCGGCAGCATAACTTCCTTTTTTAAAATGCGCGCCACTCAGTTAGTTGATGTCATAGCGGAGCTGTCTGGCGTCCTGTCCTACGCTATCGCTCCATCTCAGGCAAATTCTGCCTCGTCTTCTTTTTCTACCATAGATATTGTTCTTATAGACTTTCCGGGCTGGATCATCCTTATCCATGCGGATTAAGCGACCGGCCCATCGTAACCTATTGAGCCGGATTTTATCCACAACCTGACGGTCATGGTATCGCTCATAGATCTCGTCGTTACGGAATCGTCCATCCACATGTAGGGGGCCAAAGATTCTTCTCTAGAACGCGGCCAATGCTTGCTAAGAATCCAAGTCTGCGAGGAATACATGAGGACTGGCAAGATCATTGTCTCGTACAGTAAGGGCTTTGACCCTATTATGAGACGTTTCGAGCGGAACAGTTTTTGTAAGCTGAAATAAGCTCTGTTGGCTGCGAACAACCGTGCGCGGATTTCATCGTGGTAGCTGTTATCGGTTGTGATTTTCGACCCTAGGTAGGAGAAATTATCAACGGTCTCAAAGTTGTAGTCTTTTATCTTTATTCTTCCCGTTTGACCAGTGCGGTTTGATGTTATTGGTTGGTTGGTTTTCCGAGCTGACGTTGCCACCATATACTTTGTCTTGCCTTCATTCATGTGCAGTCCAGGATCTCGCGCCGCCTGCTCGATCTGGATGAAAGCAGGTCGTTCTTCCCATAATATCGATATCGTCAGCGTAAGCTAGTAGTTGGGTGGACATAAAGACAATCGTACTCCTCGCATTTACCTTAGCATCGCGGATCACTTTCTCCAGGGCCAGGTTGAAAAGGACGCATGATAGGACATCCCCTTGTCTTAGACCGTTGTTGATGTTGAATGGCATCGAAAGTGCCCCTGCTGCTTTTATCTGGCCTTGCACATTGGTCAGGGTCAGCCTACTCAGTCTTAATTTCGTCGGGATACCGAATTCTCTCATGGCCGTGTACAGTTTTATCCTGGCTATGCTGTAATAGCCAGCTTTAAAGTCGGTGAAAAAAAGGTGCAACTGATGTCCATATTCCAACAGTTTTTCAATTGGTTGTTGCTAATGTTCTAAGCGCGGGGCTATCCGGCCTAACAAGGTAGCGGAGAATATCTTATAGACGGTATTCACCAACGTGATACCTCTATAATTGCTGCCCCATACGGACTGGGTGATATCCCCCTTTTTATACATGGGACAAATAATGCCATGTTGCCAGTCGTGAGCATCAGTTGATGAACCGCTCAGTCTAGTTGGTCGCATCCATCCATCCATTCATGTTTAACCAATTTGCCCGTCGTCTTCAGTTGGCGGGACCTCCAACTCTCTGATATTTTGGTTATTGAGCAGTTCATCAAAATACTCAACCCATCGCTTCAATATGCCCATTCTGTCGGAAATCAGATTTCAGGATGAGCAGCGATGTGTATAAGGCTTCATCTTGCTGACTTTTTGGTAAAACTTTTGCGTCTGGTGCGGTTGCTCCCTATACTTTTCAAGTTCACAGACTTGTTGATTCTCCACAGGCTTCCTTTTTCCGCGTGCCCGCGTTCTTTGAGAATGCAACATTAGTCGGTAAGCAGCATTCTTCCTTTCCGTTGTTAGCTTACATTCATCGTCAAACTGGCCGTTCCGACTTTTCTTGCAGCCAAGTATGTCTGTGGCCGTATTAATGATAACGCTCTTCAGATGATTGTGAAGATCATTTGTTGATGCGTCATCTCCAGGACATCTGTTGCTGCGGTTGTTATGGCATCTATTTTCCCGCTATACGTGTTACGTAATGCTGTATTGTGAATGGCTTCATTATTTACTCTCATCTGCTTGTTAGAGGGGATTGTAGGTGTTCGAGCTTCGCTCAACTGCCTCGTAGAAGGTATCCTTCTTCGACTCTGCAGTTTCCTCTGGTGGGACGTGAATGTTTATGAGGTTTGCTCTAGCTAATTACACCAGGCTACTATCATGGCAGATAATGAATTGTCTTCTTTGAACTGGAAAAGCAGAGAATGTGATCCCTTGTCGAATGTCACTTCAGTCCAACAGAAGATCGACATGTGGAAAGAGAAACCCATTCACGGAGGTCATATAAAAACTTTGTTGTTGTCAGGCATTGACATCGAAGCCTCCAACAAATGGTTGACTAATGGTGTACTTTTTTATGAGACCGAAGCGTTCCTAACTTCAATTTAAGATGCTTCGCTCCCAACAAAAAATTATAAACGGTACATTCTTCACGACTCCTCAATCACCAACTCCAGTTGTAGATTATGCAACTGTGAAGAGGAGACCATCCAGCACATAACATCTGCGTGCAGGATGCTGAGCAGTACCGAGTACGCTGCGTTGCGTTGAAGTATAACTTAGTGGCAGCCTACCATCCCTATTATAAGTATACTCCGCAGAGAATATTGGAAAATGATCGGGTTAAACTACAGTGGGATCACACTATTGCCACCGACCATAGTGTTAATCATCACAGACCCGATCTAGTTCTGCTTCTGAAGGAGGAACGAGCGTGTTTCATAATCGATGTAGCCGTACCGTTTCACGGAACACTGTTGAAAAACAGCACGAAAAAATCCGGAACTACGATGATGCGTTTTAACGCAAAGTGTGTGCGACCATGTGAAAATGTATTACTACATCCCGATTGTCGCAAACACTTCAGCCAATGACGCGCTGGTTATACAATACAGAGACATGGATCTTATATCGAAGACAGTGCGGATCAAGACTGAAACCCATTGGGTCAGACTGTTACCGGACAGGACTCTTCGGACTATAGCACAGATTGCAAGGATAACCGCTTTTTGCATCTCCATGTATAGATCGAGCGTTTTCAGCGCTTTATGTAAGTTCTGCGGGACTAATCCCGTCGCTGAAATTACTACTGGGACTACTTCGATCTTTTGTAGTCTCCAAGTCTGCTTCATATCGTCTGCCAAGGGGCTGTAGTTCCGGATTTTTTCGTGCTGTTTTTCAACAGTGTTCCGGTCCATGCGTCAATGGAGCATCAATTTATGAACATCAAGATGTTTTGAGATGTTCGCACACAGAACTGAAGTGAAGACCTTGTAGATGGTAGGAAGACAAGTAATTGGTCGACATTTTGAAGGGCAAGAGGCATCCTGTTCTTTGCGGATGAGGAAAGTTATCCCCTTGGTGAAAAATGGTGGAACTAAATCAGGATCGGCAATCATCTGATTAAATTGATTTGCCAATATCCTGTGAGTGCTCTTGAACCGCTTCAGCCTGAAGCTGTGAATCTTGTCAACTCCTGGCGCCTTCCAGTTACCTGCCTTGTCAAGGGCTGCTTCAACGTCGACTTCAGTTACGTCAGGCATGGTCATTTCGGGGAGAGCCTCGCTTGAACGCATAAGGTGAGGGAGCCACGCTGCTTCTAAATTCCAACGGCTGGATTCGCTCCAAACACTTCTCCAGGAGTCTTCTGCCTGATCCACATCGAGGTTACTTTCCCTATCTGAGTTGGTGAGATTTTTGTAGAATCCCCGTTGGTTCTGGAAGAACAAGGTGTTGTCTGTCCTTCGCTGAAAGCTTTTTTGATACCTACGGATGCGATTGGAGCATATCGCAAGTTTCTGCTTCAGCACTTCGAGGATTTCTTCTTGGGTACTGCCTTCGTGTCCCTGGGGTCCCATTAAAACAATTTGAATTATTTTCCCCAATTTTGTTCCCACGAGTGTTGGCGAGGCAGTCAACCCTGCAACAGAGCCCCAATGTTGCAATGTCCCATGGTTACCTCCAAAGGTAGGGAAGGTATTTGGAGGGGAGCCGCTGAAATACAGTGTAACGTCACCGCAATTCATCCGATAGGCGCGTCGATCCCTTCACCCCGGATTACGGATTTGTTAAGGAGGCTTACTCCCCATGAACGGGAAGAATCGGTAAGGGAGGACGAACACAAAGGGAAACGTTCTGCTTGTCCGCGGCTACTTATTTTCGAGATTAACTTGCGATATTCGTAGCTGACCCGGTCATGTCATTATCCGCAACCCATGACACGCGCCTGGTCGCATGCAGCTCTGCGTTTGCAACTCAGGTGAGGATAAACCTGGTACGCCAGGGGCGCTGCGGACAGGATAATATATATGATATATATATATTTTGCTTGAGTCCTCACTCCCCTGCGTTTCACCCAATATCAGAAATAAGATTACTTTCGAAAAGTAATCAAGCCTTTTCATTGATACCCCCATGTGACCATATTCTTTAAAAAGAAATGTACACCCCCCTTTCGCATATAAGGGGTGATCCCCATTCAAATTCAACACAAAATGGGGCACTGCTGCTAAAGGGACACACAGACCACATGTTTTCATATTTAGATTGTGACAATAGGTTCAACCGTTTTCGAATAAATCGGGAGTGACAGACAGACATTTAATCGATTTTAAAAAGGTTTTATTTCACACAAAAGCTGGGCGCTTTGCGTGTAAAGGTTTTGTGTTCATCTTATGCGAGGAACTCTTAATGTACGGTTTTCCATTCGTAAATACTTAAAACTTCAAAATATTCCAATATTTATTGCTAAACTCCAGATGTACACACATATCAAAGAAATAAATATTGTGCCAATCGTAAATAAATAAACCTTACTAACTAGGGCATTTCCACTTTACTCCGTGCACAAAGTTGTACTTAAAGTAAATACCACTGTTACTAACGTTACACATGTCTGTCTAACCTGTTAGACAATACCTGGGAACTTAATTACCACATGCATATTCATACACAAGGCTGGCTTGAGTAATTTATACCGATATACAAATAATTTTTAAAAAAAAACCTAAAAAATGAAAAAGGAAAACGTTCATATAAGCTAACATTATAAGATGATGACGCCAAGAGTGCAATAAATTTACGTGAAATGCAAAACTTAGATCAGCGATAACTTTGTTAATCGTAGTTGAATTTCATTCAAACTCGCCAAAGGCATGCCTTATATTATCCTTTATACCAATGACAATTCGTGTAAATTTCGGATATCGGATTTGGATGTATTTTTAGGCCTAGATTTTGTACTGATGCATAATTGTGAATTTGTTTTGAGATTCTTCGTTTGGATAGGTCCTGAGGACGAGACCTACTCCAATGCATTAATGTAAGAAAAAAAATCAGTTTCGAAAAGTAAAATAGTAATTGTGGGAAAAACTGACACCCCCTTTCGGATGTATGGGGAGCGACCCCTCAAACTCAACACAAAATGGCGCCACTTGAAATTCGTGAAATTGGTTGAGCCGTTTCCGAGTACATCGGGTGTGGCAGACAGACAGACACTGAATTTATTTTAATAAGGTATTGTTTCACACAAAACGATAAAAACACCTGTGAAATATCAAAGGCTGCGTAGGGGCACGAAATTATGTGTAACTGTAGCTGTTTTCGAGAAAAGTGTGATGCAGGCAGAAAAACATTGAAGTTAACAGCGTCAGATGCAAATCGTGAACGCTAGCGAATTGACAAACGAAATTGTAATTTTCAGTGGAAAAATCTATAAAGAAAGCTGTAAGATTATATGAGAACAAGTCGGAATACCGGAAGCTCGCGCTTCGGGTATAAAGGTTTTGTGTTCATCTTATCTAAGAAATTTCAACGCACATTTTTCTATCCGTATATAGCTACAAACCCAACATATTGCTTCATATTTTTCCAAACTACGAGACATACGTACATATTACAGCCATAGATATTACGTTCACCCTAAACAAACAAACTGCCTATTTCCGAATACCGTGCACATACATATATGCACGTATATAAATTGATCGTACCCATATTTCCGATTTACTTCTTATATCTATCTGAATAGGCACTACCCACAAAGTTCATTAGCACGCATATACTATATACCTACATACACAGTTGATATTCATATACAAATGACTAACAAGTCGGGAAACCGGAAGCTGGACGCTTCAGTTACGAAAGGTTTTGTGCATTTCTTAGTACGTAGCATGTAATATATGCATATACAATATTATGTGAGAATATCCACTTTCGGATGATATTGACATTTATAGCCTTGAATTTGCAAAGAAGCGACAACTTTGACGTATTATAACTTTGTTAGCAATAGTGCGATTTCCACCAAACTTGGTAACATCATGCTCTATGTTACACCCTATATTGTTGCGAAATTGCGTCGTCCTAGCATGAACTTAAGGGGAGTTTTGCAGCGAATTACTAAAAATTATAGTAATATACTATTATTAACTTTATTTGTGCAGATATCAGTGTGGAAGGTATTTCGGAGCCCAGGCACCATATAGTGGCAGCCTCTTGATTTTTTTCAGATTTTTCGGTTGGGTAGTTTCTGAGAATGGCCCCCGTAAAGGAATGGTCACTTTCAACCCCCCGCACTCCCCACCTTTCCAACAAATGTCAAAACTAAGCCTGTTTTCGAAAATTACTAACCGAGACCTTTAATTTGATACCCCACATGACTATATTTGATGAAAAAAAAAATTACACCCCCCTTTTGCATGTATGGGGACCCCCCCCCCCCCTTAAATTCAACGTAAAAGGATGTAACTCACTGTATGTGTGAGCGTTCACAGTTTCCACCTTTCTACCAAATTTGGTGTCAATCGCTGTAACCGTTTCCGAGAAAAATGCGTGTGACGGACAGACAGACAGACGGTAAACCGATTTTAATAAGGTTTTGTGTTTACACAAAATCTTAAAAAACTAAAACAAAATAATTCTTTGGGACCCCATTCATAAGAACTCATTTGGTTGTGGTATTGACGAATTGATATGTGATGATGACGTCATGCAGTCATGCATGAAGAGTGCCCGAAATTCACAAAAAATGGTAAAGTTTTACCCCCTATAACTTTGTTAATAATAGTTGGATTTTCTTCAAACTTGACTAGCTTGTGCATTATGTTCTTTATTATACGCATGCCAAATTTTGTACTTCTGGGATGAATATAAGGGGGGTTGCCGGGTAAATTTCTAAAATGTGGAAATATTCTATTATTAACTTTATTTGTGCAGATATCGGAACTGGATATATTTTGAGGCCGAGATTTCATAGAGATGCACTATTGAAATTTTTTTCAGATTTTTCGGTTGGACAGGTTCTGAGAACGAGGCCTGTTACACTTTTTGGGGGTCATATTTTGAGCCCTCACTTTCCTATGTTTCACCCAATATCAAATATTGAACCAGTTTCGAAAAGTACTAATTGAGACCTTTCATTTGATACCCCACATGGCCACATTTTATGAAAAAAAATTTTGCACCCTCCTTTCACATGTATGGGGAGCCCCCCCTTAAACTTAACACAAAATGGCGTCAGTTGCTGCATGTAAAGGGAACGGCAGATTACATACTCCTACCAATTTTCGTGACAATCGGTTCAGTCGTTTCCGAATAAATCGGGTGTGACAGACAGACAGACATCGAATCGATTCTAATAAGGTTTTGTTTCACACAAAACCTTAACAAGTCGGAATACCGGAAGCTCACGCTTCGGGTATAAAGGTTTTGTGTTCATCTTACGCAAGAAATTTCAACGCACATTTTTCTATCCGTATATAGCTACAAACCCAACATATTTCTTCATATTTTTCCAAACTACGAGACATACGTACATGTTACAGCCATAGATATTACGCTCGCCCTAAACAAACAAACTGCCTATTTCCGAATACTGTACACATATATGCACGTATATAAATTGATCGTACCCATATTTCCGATTTACTTCTTATATCTATCTGAATTAGGCACTACCCGCAAAGTTCATTAGCACGCATATATTATATACCTACATACACACATGTCTGGTTGACAAATAACTAAAACAAAATAATTCTCTCCGACCCAATTCATAAGAACTCATTTCGTTGTTGTCATGCGGGTTGTAGAATGCACGAAATTCACAAAAAATTGTAAAGTTTCACCCCCTATAACTTTGTTAATAATAGCTGGATTTTCTTCAAACTTGACCAAATTATGCATTATATTCTTAGTTACACGCATGTCAAATTTTGTACTTCTGGGATGAACATAAGGGGGGTGCCGAGTGAATTTCTAAAATGTGGAAATATACTATTATTAACTTTATTTGTGCAGATATCGGAACCGGATGTATTTTGAGGCCTAGATTTTATAGAGATGCACCACTGTGATTTTTTTCAGATTTTTCGGTTGGATAGGTTCTGAGAACGAGACCTGTTACACTTTTTGTGGGTCATAATTTGAGCCCTCACTCCCCTATGTTTCACCCAATGTCAAATATTGAACCAGTGTCGAAAAGTACTAATTGAGACCTTTCGTTTGATACCCCACATGGCTACGTTCTGTAAAAAAAAAATTTGGACCCTCCTTTCACTTGTATGGGGAGCCCCTCTTAAATTTAACACAAGATGGCGCCACTTACTGCATGTAAAGGGAACACCAGATTACATACTCTCGCCAATTTTTGTGATAATCCGTCCAGCCGTTTCCGAATAAATCGGGTGTGACAGACAGACAGATAGACACCGTCTCGATTCTAATAAGGTTTTGTTTCACACAAAACCTTAAAAAAGTAGGAAGTGGCAGAATGAAATCGGCTTGGTATTTTTTGTAGAAACCATTTATGTAACAAGTCTTTTCAGCTTTGTTTCTCGTTAAACCGGTTATTTGCATTACCGTTAGTTCAGTATGGCTACATTAAATTAGATTTCCATAAAGCGGGGTAAGTGGTGGATTTATGCCGCGATGAAAGCTTTTCTCCACCGCCTGATATCTCCTTTCGAGATGCACACTTTGATCTAGTTCACTACTAGGACACAAGTATCGTCGAAATGTCTTTTCCAAAGTATAAGCCAATACTAGGATATTAGTGTTGCTAGGCTGTCGTACGGAAGGTCACGGTTCAAATCACACTGGTGGCAGTGGGATTTGTATCGTGATTAGACGTCGGATACTAGTCGACTCAGCTGTGAATGAGTACCTGAGTGAAATCAGGCTAATAATATCGGGCGAGCGCAATGCTGACCACATTGCTCCTATAGCGTATCCTGTAGTGTATCGTTACGGTCTTGAATGAAGTGCTCTAACACACTTCAAGGCCCTGATCTAATATGGATTGTTGCGCCAATGATTATTATTATTATATTGCTAGTACAGTACTAGAATGTAGATTTTGAGTTGTTCTTAAAGTCCAGTGCCTCTGGTAGCCTCACCAGAGGAATGAAAAGACAGGCTTCATCACTGAAAAACAACTCATTTATTCTGCATTAAATTATTCTTCATATACAATTTTTCTTAGCCTAGAATTGCTTACTCTAACAAATATTTTCACGCGCGGACTTCATCCTGCTGCGCTCTACTGAAATTTCAACAGGTGTACTATGTCAGAATTTATTCCACTTGGCAGAATTGTAACATAAGTATGACAAATTAAATTACAAAAGAAGCAATTTTACAGTTGCCAGAAGAACTTTTTGTCTCCCCTTTTGTTGCCGTAAGCATAATTTTATATGCGAACAAAGGTGGACTTCTGGATTCACTTGGAAGCTGTTAGCATTCGGTTGGCGTGGTACGGGTATGGGACGAGGATTGGAGTCCTTTAACGTCGTTCTCGAGATTATCCTGATGGGCAACTGATATGCGTACGATGTTGAAAGTATCGAAGAATTCGAGGATGTTGGAGAGATTTCGAGAAGGAATAATGGAGGTTTGTATCATTGTAGGGTACACCTCGCTCATCTGTAAAGTAGTGACTTCGTCTTTGATGCTGCATTCGCTAGTTACATTGACAATGCTTGATCCACTTAGCACTCGAGAGAAAATCGTAGCTCCACAAACGATGTTTACGGTGGTGGCTTGCTTCAAAACGTAAATCCACTGATTTGGATTCAAGAGTTGAATCCATCTTGCCGTTACCCTGGATTTGATGATTTCGCAACTAGAAAGTGCACCTATTTCTGTTAAGAATGCCATTTCACAATTATTGATCCTTGAACCATTTCGTTGCTTACAGATAAACTAGGATTTATCAGCAAGAAGACATTTTGAGATGTCCAACTCAGACATCGGAAAATACTGATCTCTATGAAGACTTTCCAGATGTTTTATTTTTTCTGATATTTTCTCAGCATAGTCACTGTCCAAAATACCGAATAGGGAATGAGCGACGTTCCCGAATATATTGAGAGGGTTTCTTTTTCAACAGACGTGACTTTCTTGATGCAGAAGCTCGTTGTTTTCCTTTAATTCCGCGAATTGAGCGAGAGTTGGTTCACAGGACCGCTTATTTACTATTCTGCTGCAGAGATAATGTAAGTTTTCGAGCCCTTTATTTACGGTTGGTAGTTTTTCCAATAGTTGATCATATTATAGTAAATAACCTGGTCCCATTCGCTGGATGACACGTGAGTGAAACCTATCCGTTCGAAATACAGGGTGCGGCAGCATAACTTCCTTTTTTTAAATGCGCGCCACTCAGTTAGTTGATGTCATAGCGGAGCACTAGTGGTTTCGTTCAAGAGGGGATACTGTAAAGTTTTGTCCCGACACGGTTCAGTCGCCATCATGCGTTGGAATAGTGAGGAGCGTGCCTTTGCCGTTGAGGTTTACTTTTCAAGCGGATGTTCGGTTATTGCAACACAGCGTGCATTTCGGAATCACTTTAATTTAGCCCTGTTGGCTCCCGTCCCAGACCGCAAATCAATTGTTACATGGGTCACTACATTCAGACAAACTGCAAGTGCGACAAAAGGAAGAACTGGAGTCCCTCGGCCCGTTAGATCACCTGAGAACATTGAAGCAGTGAGAGCGTCAATGTTGCGATCGCCACGGCGTTCTGCGCGCAAACACGCATCTGCCCTTGGACTATCCGATCGTTCTGTGAGAAGAATTCTTCGTGATGATCTTCATTTTCATCCCTATAAGATGGCGATAGTGCAGGAACTTTCAGAACGTGACTTCAATTCTCGGATGAACGCGTGTGAGCTTCTTCTTGATGTCGTTCCCGAGGATGCTATTGTTTTTTTTAGCGATGAAGCCCATTTTCATTTGTGTGGGTCGGTTAACAAACAAAACATGCGCTACTGGACTGACACCAACCCTCGAGAATTGCATCAAAAGCCTTTGCATTCACCGAAAATCACAGTGTGGTGTGCAATTTCCTCAGCTGGAATTATTGGTCCTTGGTTTTTTGAGGAAAATGAGGTTACAGCGATAGTGAACTCGGACCGGTATGTAAACATGCTACAGAATTTTTTTTTCCCACGGCTAGAAAATTTGGATTTGGGGGACACTTGGTTCCAACAAGACGGTGCAACAGCACACACTTCAAGAGCATCGATGACTGTTTTGAGGGAACACTTTCTAGAGCGCCTTATCTCAATTAGAGGCGATTTGGAATGGCCGACACGCTCTCCCGATCTGTCCCCTTGTGATTTTTTTCTATGGCGTTTTTTGAAATCCCGTGTTTATGTGAACCGTCCAGGAACCCTACAAGATTTGAAGACCAACATCCAAGAAGAAATTGCCAACATAACACCTGCTATGCTAACAAGAATCATGACGAACGCCAGAAATCGGTTTACGCAATGTATGGAGAATGGAGGACGTCACCTAACAGATTTGATCTTCAAAACAATGTAAATAAAAATTTTAGACATGTACCTACATTATAAAAAATAAATATTTTCTGATGCATACAATAGTTTTTATTGAGTTTTGAAAAAAGGAAGTTATGCTGCCGCACCCTGTACAACCCTGGCGTTGATTTGAATGACGTTATTGTTGCCTGATCGTTTCCAAGGACTGGCAAGATAAAACAAATGAATAATAACAGGCTGATGGGAGGCTGGCTTCGTCGAGGTTTCTTCGACCTTCGGTCTGTTGTGAGTTTGCTTCGTGTTGGTTGTCGATTGTGTCGTAGCGACTTGTTTGGTTACTGGTTTCGTCGTATCGAGAAGGGAGACTGTTCCGGTTATGTTTTCTTCTTTCGTTCTGTTCTCTTCTGGAGAGATAATGTAAATCAACCCATTAACTGTTATCAGCTTGCTACCTAACGTACAGCATTACAACGGCTTCTTACATAGCTATAAAATGCCTTAGAGAGATAGCAACGCAAGATCAAACGTCAGAACCATTGGGATCGCAGGCAATAAAAAACAATATTTACATCGATGGCGTAATGGCAGGAGTCAACAGTTTAGCAGAAGCTCTGGGCGTACGAAGGCAACTAACAGATTTGCTTCGTACAGGAAGGTTCAAATTGAGAAAATGGTGCGCAAATCACAATCAACTGCTTCAGGATATTCCGAAAGAGGACCAAGCGGTCCACGTCGGGGTTACCAATGGATTTATGCCGAGGTGAAGGCTCTTCTCCATTGCCTGATGTCTCCTTCCGAGATACACACTGTGATCTAGTTCACTACTAGGACACAAATATCGTCGAAATTATGCTTTTCCAAAGTATAACCCAATTCAATACTAGGATATTAGTGTTGCTATATTGCTAGTACAGTGCTAGAATATAGATTCTGAGATATTCTTAAAGTCTCTGGCAGCCTCACCAGAAGAATGAAAAGGAAGGGTGGATCACTGGAAAACAACTCATTTATTTTGCATTAAACTTCTTCTTTTTCTTCAGCCTTTGTCCCGTTCACAAGCGGGGTCGGCTCGTCGTGATCGGCTTCGCCATTTGGCTCTATTTTGCATTAAACTATTCTTTATATACAATTTTTCTTAACCTAGAATTGCTTACTCTAACAAATATTTTCACGCGCGGAACTTCTGCTGCGATGTACTTAAATTTCAACAGGTGTATAGTACACAGTAGAATTTATTCCATTTGACAGAATTGTAACATAAGTATGACAAATTAAATTACAAAAGAAGCAATTTCACAGTTGCCAGAAGAACTTTGTTTTGCCTCCCCTTTTTTTGTCGTAAGCATAATGGGTGGTCAAAGGGTAGTATAGGTCCCAGGGCGAAACGTGGATTGGTACCCACGATGGAGCATAAAACCTGGGAAATGCTTGCTGAACTAACACCAACAGCGCTACTACTAAACCCTATCTCCACCTCCAACTGGTGACCGCTGGGAGCTCTTTCTTAACGAAAAGCTGCAGACGGAGAAGGATGAAGGCGAGTCTCCCGCGCCTAAAAACGGGACAAATTGTACCAATTGGTCCTCCAGGTTGGGGGTTGGGTAGGGCTGACAACCCTACACGGAAAACAACTTGTTACGAAGGCACAACAGGAGCCTCGGACAGGACGGATTTTAAAACAACGGACCCGGCAACGACAACGGAATAACGATTTGCGCATTTTCTCATGGAACGTGCGCTCCCTGTACAGAGATGAAGCTGATGAGCAGCTAGCCGATACCGTCCCAATATAGGGCTGATATAACAGCGTTACAAGAGATGCGATGGACAGGGACCGGTTTCCTGGAGAAGAGTCACTACACCATATATTATAGCGGTCATCCAGTAAACCATGTGTTCGGAGTAGGTTTCTTAGCCAGCCAAAAAATGAAACCTGCTGTTATCGGCTTTGAAAACATAAGCGAAAGGCTATGCACTCTGCGCTTGCGAGGCAAGTTTGGAAATATAAGCCTCATAAACGTTCACGCCTCTAAAGAGGAGACTGCAGAGTCGGAGAACGACCTTCTACGAGGCAGTAGAACGAACCCTCGAAGCCTGTCCCAGATATGATATCAAAATCATACTTGGGGATTTTAATAGCCAAGTAGGGAAGGAGCCCGTATTCAGGCGATACGTTGGCTCCCATAGCTTACACAAAAAAACAAATGATAACGGACTGCGGACTATTCAATTAGCAGGGTCACACGAAATGGTTGTTGGAAGTACCTGGTTTGCGCGGAAAGCGGTCCACAAACATACGTAGGCCTCTCCAGACGGGACCACTTTCAACCAAATTGACCACGTGTTGATCGAACGCCGCCACCTCTCAGCCTTGATGAATGTCAGAACAGATAGGGGGGCCAATATAGACTCGGATCACTATCTCGTTGGCATTGTGCTCCGGGCGGGGGCCTGGAGATGAAGCATCAACAAATGATCTTCACAATCACCTGAAGATGGATACGGCCACAAACATACTTGGCCCCAGCCGCAAAAGGAGTCGGAACGGCTGGTTTGACGACGAATGTAAGCTAGCAACGGAACGGAAGAATGCCGCATACCGAGTAATGTTGCATTCTCAAAGAACGCGGGCACGTGCAGAGACTTATCACGAACTCCGTCGAGCGGAGAAGCAACTTCACAGACGGAAAAAGGAAGCCTGGGAGAACCAACAAGTCTGTGAACTAGAAAAGTACAGGGAGCAACAGCAGCAGGCGCGGAAGTTTTACCAATAAGTCAGCAGGATGAAGCCGTATACACCTCGATGTTCATCCTGCCGAGACAAAGAGGGAAATCTGATTTCAAACAGAATGGGCATATTAGAGCGATGGGTTGAGTACTTTGATGAGCTACTGAACAACCAGAACATTGGCGAGTTGGAGGTCCCGCCAACTGAAGACGACGGACAAATACTGCCACCACCAAGTTTAGGAGAAACAGTCCGTGTAATTCATCGGTTAAAAAATCATAAGTCGCCAGAAGCCGATGGAATTACAGCCGAATTGGTTAAATATGGAGGCGACCAGTTACACCAAGTGGTTCATCAACTTGTGCTCAAGGTATGGGACAGTGAATCAATACCTGACGATTGGCAACGAGGCATTATCTGTCTCATACATAAAAAGGGAGATATCACACAGTGCAGCAATTATAGAGGTATCACGTTGCTGAGTACCATCTATAAGATATTCTCCACTATCTTGCTAGGCCGGATGGCTCCATACGCCCAGAACATCATTGGCCCATACCAAAGAGGCTTCACTCCAGGCAAATCAGCAACAGATCAGATTTTCTCTCTGCGGCAAGCGATGGAAAAACTGTTGGAATATGGACAACAGTTGCACCATCTGTTCATCGACTTTAAAGCCGCCACGGTAAAACTGTACACGGCCATGAGAGAATTCGGTATCCCGACGAAATTAATAAGACTGACCATGACCAATGTGCGAGGCCAGATAAAAGCAGCAGGATCACTCTCAAGACCATTCGACATCAACAACGGTCTACGACAAGGAGAGGCCCTATCATGTGTCCTCTTTAACCTGGCCCTCGAGAAAGTGATCCGTGATGCTGAGGTAAGTGCAAGAGGTACGATCCTCTTCAAGTCCACCCAACTACTGGCCTATGCTGACAATATCGACATCATGGGAAGAGCCACCCGAGACGTACAAACTGCCTTCATCTAGATCGAGCAGGCGGACGTCAGCACCGAAGACGAATCAACCAACAACATCAAACCGCACTGGTCAACCACGAAGAAGAATAAGGAAAGGAGAATACAACTTTGAAACCGTTGACAATTTCTCCTACCTAGGGTCGAAAATCACAACTGATAACAACTACGATGATAAAGTCCGCGCACGGTTGTTGTCAGCCAACAGAGCCTATTTCAGCTTACAAAGACTGTTCCGCTCGAAACGTCTCACCATAGGGTCAAAGCTCTTACTGTAAAGACTATGATCTTGCCAGTACTCATGTATTCCTCGGAAACTTGGGTTCTTAGCAAGAAAAATTCCGAACTCTTGGCCGCGTTCGAGAGAAGAATCCTCCGAAGAATTTTTGGCCCCCTACATGAGGATGGACAATTCCGTAGCCTACACAATGACGAAATCTATAAGCGATACAATTACCGTCCGGTTGTGGATAAAATCCGGCTCAATAGGTTACGATGGGCGGGTCACTTAATCCGTATGGATGAGGATGATCCCACCCGGAAAGTCTTTAAGGGCAATATCTATGGTAGAAAAAAAAGACGAGGCAGACCTTGCCTAAGATGGAGCGATGGCGTAGGTCAGGACGCCAGACAGCTTTTAGGGATATCGAATTGGTGGACCTCGGCGCGGATGTCTGGAGTTCCTTATTAAGGCAGGCCTAGACCGGATACCGGTTGTTGCGCCGTTGATGATGATGAAGCATAATTTTGTATGCGAATGGATCTGATACTAAATTAGGTCGGAATATACAAATTTTTAAATATACCGGCAAACCTTATTCTGTCTGTGAAAAGAAGTGAACCAACCTAATGATATTCTCTTTTCACTTTGAATGTGGGTATGAAATTATAATATTTTACAATATTCAGGATTTCAAATGATACCATTTTAAAAGCTTGTTTGGATTCTTGAGTAGCTCCAGCAATATAAGTTAGAAGTGGCTTTCGCGGCTCAGTCAATGTCACCTTGCCATTTACTTTATTATCGAAATGATATTAACAATAAGGGGGAATTGCAACAGCTCTGAAAGTAGACGCTCTTGCTCAAAGATTTGTAATTTTTATGTTTCAACAGTGCTTTTAGTGGAAATTCAAGCTCGTACGTTGTCAACTCGTACATCTCGCTTTCCTGATGTTTCAGCAGCTCTTGAAATAGAAGCTCTGATTCGGCCATATTTTCGGGACAGGTCTTATTTTTCCCATGTTACAGCAATTCTTAAAGTAGGAGATCGTGATTATAGTAATATACTATTATTAACTTTATTTGAACAGATATTGGTATGGAAGATATTTCGGAGCCCAGGCACCCCAGGCCTCCTGATTTTTTGGTTTGGTAGTTTCTGAGAATAGCCCCCTTAATGAAATGGTCAGTTTCAACCACCCGCACATCCCACATTTCCAACAAATGTCAAGACTAAGACCGGCTTCGCAAAGTACTAACCGAGACCTTTAATTTGATACTCCACATGACTACATTTGATGAAAAAAAAATTTAACACTCTCCTTTTGGATGTATGGAGACCCCTCCTTAAATTCTACCAGGTGAGCCAACCTCCTATAGACCTGTTTGTCTTTTGGACACTGTGGGCAAAATACTAGAGCGAGTAATCTATAATAGATTACTCCCGGTTTTTGAGAGCCAGGGAGGTCTCTCAGATAGGCAGTATGGGTTCCGTAAAGCCGAATCAACCATTGATATCATCAAAATTATTACTGGCTTGGCCGAAGATGCATTTCACGGGAAGTGCAGTACTAGCAAATATTGCATAGTAGTGACCCAGGATGTGAGAAATGCATTCAATTCGGCCAATTGGAACCTAATACGGGAATCTTTTGCGAAGAGTGGTAGTCCCGCTTATCTTGCAGCTATTGTCAACAGTTATTTACAAAAACGGAGGCTTTGGTATGACACCGATGAACCGATGACGGACCGCAGGAGTACGTTGTCTCCGCGGGTGTTCCACAGGGCTCCGTACTGGGCCCACTGCTGTGGAACATCATGTACAACAATGTACTTAATCTTCCCCTTCCGGAGGAAGCCACGGTGGTGGGCTATGACGACGATATATGCGTTGGTTGTGGTCGCAAAGCACCTCGAAGATGCTGCGAAGCGATCAATGCTGTTAAGGGTTGTTAAGTTGTTAAGATGGTTCGACAGCTCTGATCTGGTTATACACGCAACGTAAGTTTCATTATTCTCATGTTTCAACAGTTCTTGAAGTAGTTCTATGTCCAGACGCGAATATCGTTCTTCAGACATTTCAGCAGTTTTATTGCCTGCTGCCATCTTCCAATGTTCGATTGGTTGGGTGGCATTTTCAATAATTTCCAGAATTTAATGTCTCACCAAACACAGCCACTATTTGCCACGACGACTCTTAGAAAACTGTATAAGTTGATACATGGCAAACGACATCAAGTAAAGTTACAACATGGATAGCACCAAAATATTCCCATTAAAAACTAAAATTGAGAGGTGAGAAGCAAAAAGGATGCGCAAAAGGCCCCCGAGGCTGTAAAGAACAGCTTATAATCGAAACGGTAACTGTATGTTAAAGCAGGCTGTCCACCAAAAACGAAATATCTCGTCAGCCTATGGCTCCACATCGCATTCGTGGTTACTACAAGTGTTACGCTTGTATAAAATCAACCCATATATGGTTCTTCTGTTGAGAAGAGTGAGGAAGAACTGCATGAAAGCAAATACGGGTGCCAAGTCAAACATGGCATATTGTCGAAATGTACATTAAGTCATTTAGTGTACACTGACAACATCAAATTGTATGCCAAAGACGAGAACCAACTTCGCTACTGCTGCTATCGGCATGCAGTTGGGATTGGAGAAATGTCGCATAAAAACAATTGTTCGGGGAAAACACACCGACAACGAAGGATACAGCCATAATAACATCCAAATTGAGGGTATGGATTCGGACGACGCCTACAAATACCTCGGCATATTGCAAGCAACAACACCTGTTGTGGCAATAATTAAATCAAAGTTGCTGGGGGAATTTGAACGGCGTCTGGATCTTGCCCTGAAAATTGAGCTGTTCGGGAAACATAAAATCAGAGCAATCAACAACTTCGCCATTCCCGTCCTTCTTTATAATTTCAGTGGATTGTGATTCAGTGGAGCAATACGGATTTAGAATCTGTCGATAGACGGGTAAGGATAGTTCTTGCAAACAATAACATGCACAATAGAGTTGCCGAAAAATTGAGGATCACTATCCCACGTCACCAGGGAGGAAGGCGGATACTTGATTTAAAAACATCGCACAATAATCAAGTGCATTCTATTCAAGTTTTTTTTACAAAACAATCCTCTAGCCAATTACACCAGGCTACCGTCATTGCGGATAATAAATTATTTCCTTTGAACTTGAGAAGCAGCGAATGGGATCCCATGTCGAATGTCACTTCAGTCAAAGAGAAGATCGACATGTGGAAAGAGAAATCCTTTCACGGAGGCCTTATAAAAAATTCGTTGTTGCCAGGCATTGACATCGAAGCCTCCAACAAATGGTTGACTAATGGTGTACTTTTCTATGAGACCGAAACATTCCTAACTTCAATTCAAGATGCTTCGCTCTCAAAAAAAAAATTATAAACGGTACATTCTTCACGACTCCTCAATCACCAACTGCAGTTATAGATTATGCAACTGTAAAGAGGAGACCATCCAGCACATAACATCTGCGTGCAGGATGTTGAGCAGTACCGAGTACACCAATCGTCATAACTCCGTCTGCAAGATTCAAAACCTTGCGTTGAAATATAACTTAGTGGCAAACCACCATCCTTATTATAAGTATACTCCGCAGAGAATATTGGAAAATGGTCGGGTTAAACTACTGTGGGATCACACTATTGCCACCGACCACAGTGTTAATCATAACCGACCCGATCTAGTTCTGCTTCTGAAGGAAGAACGAGCGTGTTTCATAATCGATGTGCCGTACCGTTGGACCGGAACACTGTTGAAAAGCAGCACGAAAAATCCGGAACTACAGCCCCTTGGCAGACGATTTGAAGCAGACTTGGAGACTACAAAAGATCCAAGTAGTTGAATTAGTAGTAGAATTGGCTATGAGATCCTTTCCTAGAGCTTCGTGAATTCATCAAGGAACGTCGGAATACCGATCAAAGTATAAGTGCCATGGTTTGCAGCATTAAGTTGGGGTACGGCAAAGCCCAGGATGAAGGAGGAATGAAGGCATCGATTGAAAAAGTAAGCCAGGCAACACCATGACGCCCACAAAAACTCGGGAGAGGGGAAACCGGGGAAGAGGCATCGCGAACGGTTGAATAAATCAACTGGCCAGCAAGAGAAACAAGTCGGGTATAAAGGTTTTGTATTCATTTTATGAAATAAACTTCAATGCATATTTTTCTATCGGTATATAGCTACAAATCCAACATATTCCTTCATATTTTTCCAAACTACAAGCCATACGTACATATTACAGCCATAGATAATATACTCGGCCTGAACAAACAAAGTGCCTATTTCCGAATACTGTACGTATATATGCACGTATGTAGACTCGTACCCATATTTCCGATTTACTTCGTGCACAAAAGCATACGCATGTACATATATAGTACGTACAATAAATACGACTGGTTTAATGTAGAAATATATTTATCTGAATTAGACACTACTCGCAAATTTCATTAACATGCATATACTCTATACCTATATACACACATGTCTCCTTGGAGTAATTGATATTCATTCACTAAAAAACTAAAACAAAATAATTCTTTGGGACCCTATTCATAAGAACTCATTTCGTGGTGGTATTAACCCATTCCACACGGCGAGCGCACTGACGCGTCATGGAGTCCATTTCGAGACACTGAACCAAAATGGCTGCCGTGTTGAATGGGTTAATGAATTGATATGTGATGATGTCATACAGGTTGTAGAATGCACGAAATTCACAAAAAATGGCAAAGTTTCACCTCCTATAACTTTGTTAGTCATAGTTGGATTTTCTTCAAACTTGACATTGTGCATTATGTTCTTCGTTATATCCGTGCAAATTTTGTACTTATGGGATGAACATAAGGGGGTTGGTGGGTAAATTTCTAAAGTGTGGAAATAAACTATTATTAACTTTATTTGTGGAGATATCGGAACCGGATGTATTTTGAGGCCTAGATTTCGTAGAGATGCACCACTGTGACTTTTTTTTCAGATTTTTCGGTTGGGTAGGTTCTGAAAACGAGACCTGTTACATTTTTTGTATATCATATTTTGAGCCCTCACTCACCTATGTTGCAACCAATATCAAATATAGAACCAGTTTCGAAAAGTAGTAATTGAGACCTTTCGCACATGACCACATTTTATGAAAAAAAATTTTGCACCCTCCATTCACATGTATGGGTGCCCCCCCTTAAACCTAACACAAAATGGCGCCACTGCTGTATGTAAAGGGACCAACAGATCACACACTCTTACCAATTTTCGTGACAATCGGTCTAGCCCTTTCCGAATAAATTGGATCATACACTCTTACCAATTTTCGTGACAATCGGTCCAGCCGTTTCCGAATAAATCGGGTGTGAGAGACAGATAGACAGACAGACACCGACACAATCGATTCTAATAAGGTTTTGTTTCACACAAAACCTTAGAAAGGGGAGCAAGTAAGGACTGCTCAAGCTGCAGGGGAATCTCATGTAGCCGCAATTTCGGGGAGAGGGTGCGAACCCCACATAGAGGATATGGAAGCCTGGAGAAAGGTGGCTCCTCAGCAAAAAAAAAAAGAGATAGGAGGAGGGTACGACTGGAGGTTATCATCATCTCCAAGCGTCATACGTTGGGAAGGGTCATACGCTGACGTTTTCAAGATTGAAGGATATAAACGGCGGATAAATTCTTTAGCCAATAAAAATAAAATTAGGTAGCTTGCTCCTACTACAATATATTTTAATAGTTAGTAAATACGTATTTCGAAAGCTACTTACTCTCTTCCTCAGTACTTAAGCATCGGATCGATAACTATCTTTAGCCAAATTGGAAAGTCTATGGGACAGGAAGTCGAAATCATATAGATAAGGTCATCACGAAAGAGGAGGTTCGTGGGGCTTTGGAAAAAGAGTTCGACCTTATTGGAGTTGAAGAGTTAGCGGTAAAGGCGCTACGAAAAGCCTACGGTGAGACACAGACCGCAATCTTCAGTCTACCAGTGGAGGTAGCACTCTAACTGTTGGCAGCAGTGAGATTAAAAATAGGCTGGGTTATGTATCGCTTTAAAAAGCAGGTATCGCTGAGGCGGTGCTTTAGATGCCTTGGTTTCGGTCATATCGCGAAGGCATGCTCCGGTATGAGCGGATGCTTGAAGCTCTGCTTTTGGATGCAATAAGACGTTGGCCGACCATAATTGCATGCGACTTTAATGCGTGGGCTCTTGAGTGGGGCAGCCGCATATCTAATGTGAGGGGACGTGTTCTCCTCGAAGCACCCGCGGAGCTAGTGATGGTACTACCAAATGTGGGGGTCCCGTACACTATCCGGGTAAGAAGCCTGGGGTCTTAAGTGGACCTGACATACGTGAGTGCCACTAGGGACTATACTCACAACGATCACCAGGCAATTCGCATGGAAATCAAGGGCTCACCTCAGGTGACCTAGCAGACTGCAAATCTGCAATTCCTGAAACTGATTGTTACCACTCTGTTCACTCACCACGAAAATAGGGGAAGGCAAATGGTTGTCCAGCGAACGGAGGGCATAATACCTCCAGTAACTGTCGAGAAGTTGCGGGAAATATGTTTTAGGAACGGTGTCAACAAAGCCCCAAGTTTGGATGGCATCCCTAACCGAGCTTTAAAACAGGCAGTGAAGACTAAGCCCGATTTTTTCACCGACACATTCGAGACGTGTCTAAAAGGAGGAGTATTCGCTGTCAGTTGAAAAAGTAAAAGTTGGTGTTGCTTCCGAAACCTGGCAAGCAATCTGGAAATCCAGCATCGTATCGTCCTATCTGCATGCTGGATACAATGGGGAAGATGGTGCAGAGAGTCATCTACGGCAGACTCCTACCCATAGTCGAAGCCAGCAATGATTTGTCGGAACGCCAGATTGGTTTAAATTTACGGTAAACACAATTAGCATGGTGATAAACCAGGCAAAAGGTGCACTGATTTCTGGCGGCTGCTGTGCCGTGTTGGCGCTGGATGTCAAAAACGCATTCAATTCGGCCACCTGGAACAGGAATAAAGGGGCGCTGGCTAACAGGTGCCCCAGGGCATTTACCTCTCAGAGAGAACTCTCTGGTACGGGACGGATGAGGGCCTCAAATAGTACATCGCCACAGCCGGCCTGGCGTAGATTATCATGTATAATGGGGTACTTGCTCTCTCCGAGGAAACTACGATCGCCGGCTTTGCTGATGATCTAGCTATGGTTGTTACAGCAAAACACCAAGCAGAAGGGCCGGTGGACGCACAGGCTCATTCCCAACATTAGGGTGTGGTTTGAGCGGGAACATGGGGAAGGGATCGACGCGCTTATCGGATGGATTGCAGTGACGTTGCCCTGTATTTCAGTCTCCAAATACCTTCCCTATCTTTGGAGGTAACCATGGGGCATTGCAACATTGGGGCAGAGTTGACTGTTTTCCCAATACTAATGGGAAGAAAACTGGGGTCATTTTATTGGGAATCCGGGGATACGAAGACAGTAGGTTCAGAGTCGTTCAGCAACATTAGAGCGGCTTTTCATCATTCGACGATTATGCCGTCAACCACCAGGGATGGAAGACCTAGGCGTCGCACATGCGTTGCCAACATCTTTGGAAACTACCATCTCCCGTGTGTTCCAATCGAAGAAATCCTAGGTGCTGATGCAGGAACTTGCGGTATGCTCCATTCGTATCCGTAGGTATCAAAGAGATTTCAGCAAAGGACAGAAAACACCTTGCTTTTCTAGAACCAAGGGGACTTTTATAAAATTTTCACTAACTCAGTCCGTAAAAGTAACCTCGATCTGGATCAGGCAGAAGACTTCACAAAAGCGGTTAGAGCGAACCCATGAAATGTAAAACTGGATGCAATTTCAATGCAAACAAGTCGTAGAACCGAAAGCTTGACGCTTCAGGTATAAAAGGTTCTGTGTTTCCCTATGTGAGAAGCATAACGCAGTTCTCTATTGGCTGACAGCATAGACTCGAGATATTTAAATTGCTCAGTGCTATCTGCTCCAATAGCCTGCCCAAAACTGAGCGAATTAAATATCTCGGGTCAATATTATCAGTCAATTGAGAACTGCGTTTTGAAATTGCACCACGCATTAATGCGACCTGGATGATGTGGCATTCCACAACTGGTGTTCTTTGTGATCGACGTATCAGCGAATTTCTCAAATCTAAAATTTGTCGCAATATCGTCCGTCTGCCGCTCTCTATAGTTTTGAGTGTTGGCCGACTAAGTCAATGAAAGGCGTCTTGCGGTAATGGAGATGAAGATGTTGCATTGCACTGGTGGTATGACACGTTTTGAACATGTCTGAAATGAGGACATCCGCGATCGATATGGGGTTGTAGCGATCGTGGAAAAAATTGCGTATGAGGCGTTTTCGATGGCACTGTCATATAATTCGCGCTAACGAGAATTCACTTGTCAATATTGGTCTGAACATCGAAATTAAATGGTAAGCGACCAAAAGGCCGTCCGAAAGAAAGATGGCTTGATATGCTGTATGAGGATTTAAAAGGCTCGCGAGTACATCCAGATCAGGTATTTGATAAAATAAAATGGCGAAACCGATCACGACGAACCGACCCCGCTTGTGAACGGAACAAAGGCTGAAGAAAAAGAAGAAGATTTGAGGAGCGACCAGTGCATGACAGCTCCGTGTCACATAATTAAAAATTCTATTGCCCTCTATTTTTTAGAAAGCGATTTAATTAAATCATTTCATGGAAAGTCCTGTACTGATAATAGTCAACCTCATACATTTCGCACTCTTAGTTTAATTTTATTAGCAAATGCGAAGGATTTAACCTACAACAGATACAAACAAGTTGGGAAGCCGGAAGCTGAACGCTTCAGGTACGAAACGTTTCGTGTATTTTTTAGTACGTAGCACGTAATATATGCATATATATGTGAGAATATCCACTTTCGGATGATATTGACATTCATAGTCTTGAATTTGCAAAGAAGCGACAACTTTGACGTATTATAACTTTGTTAATAATAGTGCGATTTCCACCAAACTTGGTGAGATCATGCTTTTTGTTATATCCTATATTGTTTCGTGGTGCTAACATGAACTTAAGGGGTGTTTTACGGTCAATTGCAAAAAATTATAGTAATATACTATTATTAACTTTATTTGTACAGATATCAGTATGGAAGGTATTTCGGAGCCCAGGCACCCCAGGCCTCCTGATTTTTCGGTTTGGTAGTTTCTGAAAATGGCACCCTTAAAAAAATGGTCAGTTTCAACCCCCCGCACTCCCCACATTTCCAACAAATGTCAAGACAAAGATCGGCTTCGCAAAGTACTAACCGAGACCTTTAATTTGAGACATGACTATATTTGATGAAAAAAAAATTACACCAACCCTTTCCATGTATGGGGACCCCCCCCCCCTTAAATTCGTCGTAAAAGGATGTAACTCACTGTATGCGAGACGTTCACAGTTCCCAGCTTTCTATCAAATTTGATGTCAATCGCTCTAACCGTCTCCAAGAAAGATGAGTGTGACGGACAGACAGACAGACAGTAAATAAGGTTTTGTGTTTACACTGGAGGCTGGAGAGTTTCTTCATAAATACGACTTTAATATTTGACGCGAATGTCAATTATTCTCCCTAATTATGACATCTTATCTGCATGGCTTTAGAAACAGTAAATTCTCGCGAAATTGCTAAGTTTGAGCTACTATAACTTTGGCATTAATGATCAGATTTCCATGAAATTTGGCAAATATGGTCCTCTATGCTGGTACGAAATTTGGTAGTTCTAGAATGAATTTAAGGGAGGCCTTTTCAGTAAATTTCTTAAAGTTGGTAATATGCTATTAGTAATTTTATGAGCAGATATCGAATCCTGTCTCATTTTAAGTGCGTACATTTGACTCGTGCACTTCGCAGTTCACGACAAAACGAATATCAGACCTTTCATTTGATACCCTACATGACTATATTCGGTGAAAATTTTTTTGAATCTCCCTTTGCATGTATGGGGAGCCCCCCTTTAAACTCCACCTAAATTTATACCACTCGCTGTATGTGTGGAATTTCATAGTCCTATCTAGCTACCAAATTTCGTTCGGATCGGTGTAGCCATTTTGGAGAAAAGTGCGTGTGACAGACAGACAGACAGTGAATCGATTTTAATAAGGTTTGTTTTACACAAAACCATAAAAACTAGCTCTCGCTTCTCGACGAGGGTTACCGACGAGCAGACGTTGCTTTCTGGTCGACACCGGTGCGGAGATGCCGATTCTTCCCGTGCCCCGGCTGTCGCGAACTTGTCTCCTATCCGCACTTACGGCTACGTGCAGGTGAACGTGAGTCTCGGATTGCGTCGGACGTTTTCGTGGCGAGTCTTTTTGGCTGATAAAAGCACCCCCATTTTAGGCGCAGTCTTCCTGTGATACTATGGGCTGTTGGTGGGCTTGCAGAATAAAGCATTGATAGACCCCGCAACCTTTCTAAAGTCTTCAGAAAAATTTCCACCTGCCCAAACGATACATACGAGTTTGCGCAATTAAGTATCAGGACGACAAACCGGCTAGTCTCCGGAAAATACTTCTGAGCGTCTATGAACAAAGGCGTAAACTCTTGGGCCAGACAGTGCATCGCGTGCCAGAAGTGTAAGGTCAACAAGTACGTAAAAAGGGAAGTACACACATTCCCTCTGTCGACCAAGCGCTTCCACACCATCCACCAACCAAAATATTGCATTTTATGTAATTTTATGCATTCTACTGCTTGTATGACTTCATCATCATACATAATAATAATCGTTGGCGCAACAATCCATGTTGAATCAGGACCTTGAAGTGTGTTAGAGCACTTCATTCAAGACCGTAACGATACACTACAGGATACGTTATAGGAGCAATGTGGTCAGCATTGCGCTCGCCCGATATTATTACCCTGATTTGACTCAGGTACTCATTCAAAGTTGAGTCGACTGGTGTCTTACATCCAACCACGATAACAAATCCCTCTGCCACCAGTGGGATGTGAACCACTGGAGCCATCCGGACATATACAACATATATATAGTGACACATATATATATATTGGGATAATATGAACGGCGGGGTCTATGGAGGCACTTTTGCTTTTTTTCTTTAGTTTTTTTTAGTTATTTGAATATCAGTATCAATTACTGGAGACAGACATGTGTGTGGAGATGTATATACTAATGGAATTTGCGGGTGTTATTCAATAAGGTGGACGTGTGTTTACGTATGTATGCTTTCGTACACAGAGTAAAGTGGAAATGCGTGAAGACGTGTTAGATCAGTTTTGTGCCCAATATTTATGTCTCCAATATATATGCACATATGCATATTTTGTTCGGCAATAAATGAAGGAATATTTTACATTCTTAGATGTTTACATAAGATGAACACGAAACCTTTATATCTGGAGCGCCCAGCTTCCGGTATTAGGACTTGTTTATATGAGTTGTAGGTTAGTTTCTTCACATTTGCTAATAATATTGCGGGTGTGAAGCGTATGAGGTTGACTATTATCAATACAGTTCTTTCCATCAAATTATTTGTGAAAATGGCTTTCTAAAAAATAGAGAGCAATGGAATTTTTAGCTGTCATGCACTCATTGCTCCTCACACAGGGAAGCACAAAACTTTTTACACTTGAAGCGCCAAGCTTTCGGCTTCTCGACTTATTTGTATCTGTTGTAGGTTAACTATTATACTTCACATTTGCGAATAATATTGAACTCCTAGTGTGAAGCCTATGAGGTTGACTATTGTCAATACAGTGCTTTTCAGATCATTTTTTTGTGTACATGGATCCTTAAAAGATAGGGCACAGTTAATTATTTAACTACGTATACGCGGAACTGCCATGCAGTCATCTTTAATCACATATCAAAACACGAAATGTATTATACTTGAAGCGTCTAGCTTCCGATTTTCCGATTTAATTAAATTTACAAAAATTTGTTTGATTCCCCCGTTTGTAGTTGGAAAGGGAAAATTGGAATAAACGAAAATATTATTAATGAATATGTCCGGATAGCTCAGTGGTTAGAGCACAAGGTTGTCGTGCGGAAGGTCGTAGTTCAAATCTCGCTGGTGGCAGTGGAATTTGTATCGTGATTTGACTTCGGATACCAGTTGACTCAACTGTGAATGAGTACCTGAGTCAATTGCTTCCTACAGGGTACTAGAATCCTGTAGTGTACCGTTACGGTCTTGAATGACGTGCTCTAACACATTTCAAGGCCTTGATTCAATAGGGGGATTGTTGCGCCAACGATTATTATTATTAATGAATCTTAAAACTTCCAAGGAAACTTACTTTACTTTTATTTTTAAATAAGAACACCTAAATAACGGAATAAGTAAACAGCCTTTTTAATTCAATAGCGACATTATAAAAAACATTCTACATTAAAATTAATCAGTTTCCAACGCTAATATAAAAATTCATTTCATTTCTTTGTGCCCGAAATTAGTCAAACAAATATTCGTGCAAAGCGCAGTCTCTTGTTAAGTAACGGTATCTTTCAGTAAGTTTTATAAAAGTAGCTCCTTTGTTTCCTATAGTTCTTTTCAAGTAACACTATTAAAAGGAAAACTTTCCTTTTTAGCTATAGATATTATTTAAGGATTGCACACACGTGTTTCGGATACAAAATCACAAAACAACACCAGCACTGAAGGACACGTTGTGTCCGAAACGCATGTCTGCAATCCTTAGATAATATCTATAGTTAAACTGGAAATTTTTTTTTCCTTTTAATGGTGTCATTCAATTCGTATGTGACTGGCCGTGCGGAAAAACTGTTAAGGAATTTGAAAATTACTCATTACAAACTTAATAAAGCAGAACGTGAAATTGCTTCTATTGTAAAAGTTAGTAAATCTACTGTTCACTTTTTAAAACAAATCTGTGGAAACAAGAAGTAGACCAGGGTATCTTCGCATATTCGAGGGAGAAGAACGTTGGATTGTAAAAGAAATTCAAAGAAAGCCGAAAAAGTGCTGTTAAACTTACTGTGGAATCAAAAAATCATGTAACCCAGAAACTGCTAGAAATATTCTAAGAACAAATCGGAATACCGGAAGCTGGCGCTTGAGGTAAAGGTTTTGTGTTCATCTTATGTGAGAAAGTTTCCACGCACATTCTTCCATTCGTATATGGCTAAAAATCCAAAATATTCCTTCAAATTTTTTTCAAACTACAAGAAATACGTACATATTATAGACGTAGATATTATGCTCACCCTAAACAAACAAACATTCCCTATTACCGAATACTATGCTTATATATGGACGTATATAAATTGATCGTGCCAAATTTTATAGCTCCAGCATGAACTTAAGGGGGTTTCCGGCAAAATTTCTAAAATATGTTAATATACTATTATCTCCATTATTTGCGCAAATATTGGAACGGGCCTAGATTTCGGTTAGATATACCACTGTGATTTTTTCATATTTTTCCGTTGGATAGGTTCTGAAAACGAGACCATATTTTCAGCCCTCACTCTCCTACGCTTCACCCGATATCCAATATGGAACCAGTTTCCAAAAGTCCTTTCATTTGATAGATGCACCCTCCATTCGTATGTACGGGGAGCCCCCCTTAAACAAAATGGCGCCACTTACTATATGGAAAGGAAACAACAGAGCACATGCTCCCACAAATTTTCGTGATAATCGGTCTAGCCGTTTCCAAATTAATTGACTGTGATAGACAGACATCGAATCGATTCTAATAAGGTTTTGTGTGAAACAAAACAAGTCGGAATACCGGAAGCTCGAGCTTTGGGTATAAAAGTTTTGTGTTCATCTTACGTAACAAACTTCAACGCAATTTTTCTATCGGTATATAGCTACAAATCCAACATATTCCTTCATATTTTTCCAAACTACAAGACGTACGAACATATTACAGCCATAGATATTATGCTCGTCCTATACAAACAAACTGCCTACTTCCGAATACTGTACATATATATGCACGTATGGAGACTCGTACCCATATTTCCGATCTACTTCGTGCACAAAAGCATACATATGTACATATATAGTACGTATAATAAATGCGGCTGGTTTAATGTACAAATATATCTATTTTAATTGGACACTACCGGCAAACTTCCTTAGTACGCATATATTAGTTTATGGGTCCAATACTGTAACGATTCGCACAGCACAGCATTGTTTCGATCGCTTTCGTTCTGGTGTAGCTGGATATTTGGGTGCCGCACAATCTCTTGGACCGAATCAACGCCTGCAATGCACTGCTGAAACGGAACGAATTCGACTCATTTTTGAAGCGGATGGTGACTGGTGATGAAAAGTGGATCACGTACGAAAATCTCAAGCGAAAAAGATCGTGGTCGCAGCGCGGCGAGCCGGCCCAAACCATCGCCAAGCCCGGATTGACGGCCAGGAAGGTTTTTCTGTGTGTTTGGTTGGATTGGAAGGGAGTCATCCACTATGAGCTGCTCAACTATGGCCAGATCCTCAATTCGGTCCTCTTCTGTGAGCAACTCGACCGTTTGAAGCAGGCGATTGACCAGAAGCGGAATGGTGTTCTGTTCCATCAGGACAACGCTCGGTCTCACACATCTTTGATGACCCGCCAGAAGCTACGGGAGCTCGGATGGGATGTCCTATCGCATCCACCGTATAGTCAGGACCTAGCACCAAGCGATTACCATCTCTTCCGGTCTCGGATGGGATGTCCTACCGCATCCACCGTATAGTCAGTACCTAGCACCAAGTGCTTACCATCTCTTCCGGTCCATGCAAAACTCTCTTGGTGCTACTAAGTTCGCCTCAAAAGAGGCTTGCGAAAACTGGCTGTCTGAGTGTTTTGCAAATAAGGAGAGGGGTTTTATAAGAGGGGGATAATGGAGTTGCCTTCTAAATGGCAACTAGTTTGCGAACAAAACGGCGCATATTTGACTTGAATCAGATAATTCTAAGTATGTTAAATAAAGCGTTAAAATTGGATCAGAAATACGATATTACTTTTTCCCCAACCTAATATTATACACCTACATACACACTTGTCTGTTTGGAGTAATTGGTATTTATATTCAAATAACTAAAAAACTAAAACATAATAATTCTTTGCGACCCCATTCATAAGAACTCACTTCGTTGTAGTATTGATGTGTGATGATGACGTCATACGTAGAGTGCACGAAATTCACAAAAATGGCGAAATTTCACCCCCTATAACTTTGTTCATAATAGTTAGATTTTCTTCAAGCTTGGCCTTGTGTATTATGTTATTCTTTACACCCATGCCAAATTTTGTACTTCTGGGATGAACATAAGGGGGGTTGCCGGGTAAATTTCTAAAATGTGGAAATATAATATTATTGACTTTATTTGTGCAGATATCATATATATGTTAGATGAAGGAATGAAATTATACCGAACGACATGCTGAGTTCCACAAGGGTATGTCCTAGGGCCACTCTTGTGGATTATTATATATAACGGAGTACTAACGCTAGACTTTCCTACTGGTGTGGCCTCCATTGGTTTCGTGGGCGATATTGGTGTGACGATTGTAGCACGCCTTCTCGAAGAAGTCGAGCTTTATGCAAAAGCAGTCTATGAGATTAAATCCTGGTTAGAAAAAGCTGGTATACAGCTCGCAGAGCATACGACGGAAGTAGTACTTATTACTAAGCGGAGAAAGTGCACTTCCATGAAGATCAAAGTTGCAAAGCAAACAATTCATTCCAAGCCTGCGCTTAAGAACTTAGGCGTAATGATTGAAGCACCTTGCGTGATAGTAGGAATGGTAACGATTGAGATTCTGGCGAAAGAAATACAACGGAGGCTATCGAGCATATCTGTATCGATTTGTGGATGATGATTCGCCATGTTGCCCAAATATTGCAGAGTACGTAGAACACGTCTTTTTTCGCTAAGCAGTATATAAATATTCTACGGGAATTTGGGAAAAGTGTTTTATTTTCCGATGAAAGTAAATACAGTATTTTTGAATCAGATGAAAATATAAAAGTGGCAAAGGCGGAAAATCTTAAAAAATAGTCCCTGCATACTCAACATTCTAAAGGATTTTTAAATTTTATGCCGATAATGATCTTAAGCATACGGCTCTGCACTATAGACTTTGGGTCTTTTAGTGTCCAGAGGTTATTAAAACACATCCACAAAGATCCGACTTAAATCCTATAGAACATTTATGGGATTGTTTAGAAGAACGCATAAGGTTACCCCGAATTTAAAATAAAAGGGAAAAACTAAACGAAAAATCAGAGAATATAGATAAAAAATTATGCGAAAAATTAGCAAAATCTATTCCAAATAGATTGCGCAAAATGACTAAAACGAGTTTAGTTATTCCTTTATTTAGGCGTTTTTATTTACAAATAAATATGAAGTAAGTTACTTGCCCGAATACTTGTCTAAATTACTATATATTACAAAAAAAAAAAAATTGAAATTTCAAATTTAAACGCCGTGTAAATTAATCATTAACCTCATTTTAGTCATATATACAACCTTATTAATCTATTAGAGACAACATGTATATATGACAGCGGGCATGCTAACACTTGTCGCATGAAATGCTTAACTGGAACAATTTGTGAGATGATTATAATGGGCGTAGTTCCAGCCATTTGAATGTGATTTAATGGAATGTTGCGACCATTACCGCTGTGAAACTTGAGCTCCTAAAGGAATTCGTTCATGGCTTTTGCAATATATCTGTACACAAAATAAAAACGTTAATACAATGACCGCCGGGGTTTTACAGTCAATCACTAAAAATTATAGTAGTATACTATAATCAATTTTTTATTCGAACAGGTAGGTTCTGAGACTGGATCCGTGAAAGACGTACCTATTTTCCAGCCACCGCCCTCACACTTCTGCTTTAAATGTCATTAGGAACCGAAATGAGGCAAAAGGCATGCGTTTATATACCTTTTGAAGATTTTGAAAAAGAGGCTTTCCTCCCTAGTTTAGATGAGAACAATTTCAACTTTTCACGGTTTTGTGTAAAACACACGCACTTTTCTCAGAAATAGCTACTAATATTAATATGAAATTTGGTAGGAAGATGATGGCCATGACAGAGCATGCAGATTCTCTGCGTGGTACACTTGTTATAAGGATGGTGACACCTAGATCATGCGTTTTCAGCGCTTTGTGTAAATTTTTCCGGGACTAATCCCGTCGCTAGAATTACGACCGGGACTATTTCGATCTTTCATAATCTTCAAGTTTGTTTCATATCGTCCGCCAAGGGGCCATAGTTCCGGACTTTGCTGCTTTTCAACAGTGCTCCGACCCAAAGGTGCGGCTATAGCGGTTGTGAAACACACTCGTTCTTCCTTGAAAAGCAAAACTAGATTGGGTTTATTATGATTCACACTGTGGTCGGTGAAAATAGTGTGATCCCACAGTAGTTTAGTCCGATTTTTTCCAACATTTTCTGCGGAGTACACTTATAACAAAGATGGTAGGTTGCCACTGTGACCTCCGTGAATGGGTTTTTCTATCTACATGTGGATCCTCTGTTGGACTGAAGTTACATTCGACATGGGATCCCATTCTGCTTTTCAAATTCAAAGGCAATTTATTTTCAGCCATGACAGTAGCCTGATGTAATTGACTAGAGAATTGTTTTTCAAAGAAAAATGCCGAAGAGAATGCTTGATTGTAGTGCAATGTTTTTAAATCAAGTACCGCCCTTCCTCCGTGATTACATAGGATAACGTACCTATGTTTCGGCACTTCATTCAAAACCGTAACGGTACACTACAGTAGACTGTAGGAGACAATGAGGTCAGCATTGCGCTCACCCGAGATTATTACCCTGATTTGACTCAGGTACTCATTCACAGCTGAGTCGACTGGTATCCGAGGTCAAATCACGATACAAATCCCTCTGTAACCAGCGAGATTTGAACCGCGACCTTCCGTACGACAGTCTTGTGCTCTAACCACTCAGCTATCCGGACATCCGGTGAAGGTGTTGATTGCCACGATTTTATTCTCCCCGAACAGCTCAGTTTGTAAGGATACCTATAGCTTCATGTACCAATCCTTCATAACGGTTTTCAGAATAAGAATCACATTTGTGTTTACGTAACATTTGGAGATATGGAGGAGGATAATCGATGTTAGCGGGAGAGACATTTCGTTTTTGGTGGACAGCTTGCTTTATAGCTACCGTATCGATAATAAGCTGTTCTTTACAGAGTCGGAAGCCTTTTTTTCTGCTCAGCTATCAATTTGTAAATAAAAAGAAAATAGAAGTCTTTGCCTGATCAAGACCGAGGTTACTTTCCCGACTTGGATTTGGTGAGGTTTTCATAAAATTCTCCATGATTTTGGAAGAACATTGTGTTGGCTGTCCTCCGCCGAAAACTCTTTTGATACCTAGGGATGCGATTGGAATATGGATGGATCCAATTATGTCCGCAACATATCTGCGCACCCTTGGTAATGAATTCCCAAGATGTGCTTGCATAAAACGGTTAATCTCTTTTCTCAATTTTTCAGTTCCTTCATTGAGTCGAAACACCCCCCCCCCCTTCTACGCATATGTTATTCGTTCCAATATGTTGTTTATTGAGGCAAATAACCGAGGCTGTAACATAAATCAGACTATAAACCTCTATCGGAGTAATCTCGGAAACCAAACGATCGATTGTCAACGACAGGAATGATGTTATTAATGACTGAAGAAAATTTGAGTTTCGGGATTTTTGGCCTAGCGTTTGGGAGAATCTTAGAGAATGAGGTCAAAGCCTCATTATAAATTGGGTCAACATCCCCAGTTACTAAGTTTCTCCTGACTATTGGGTTCAGGGAGTGATACAAGTGGAGTATTTGAATTGATCCTCTAATTATTCCGGTTGAAGAGTCCACATCGAGCTCAAGTGGAACTTCTTGCAAAAAACATTGCGTAGTTGGTAGGGCAACTCGATTATTGTTCACTATCCCCCGGTATTGATTGATGGCGTTCTGTTTCGGAACATGATTAGTTCCGGGAAACAGATTATAAACCAACCATGGAAGCGATTCCTGTTGGATTCCGTTCCAAATCCGCAACACGGCAATAGACGCGGTCGATAAATTTGTTCGGTTGGTTCGTCCGAACCATACGACACTTAGATCTTCTATCCCAAGTGATTGGCCACCAAAACGTTCATGGGTGGAGAACCTCCAGAGGGAAATGGAAACGTTCTGTTTATCCACGGTTACTTATTTCGCAGGATTAACCTCCGATATTCGTAACTAACCCGATGGTCATGTCGTTACCTGCAAGCAATGATACGCGTCTAGTCGCCTACAGCTTTCCGTTTCCAAATCAGGTCATGGACAAAATAATAGGTGTGAACCTCCAGTTAAGGGGGTCATCCCGTGTGTCGGATCCGCGGAATCGAATTTTTTTTTGTCATCAATTGTATCTAGATAGATAGGTGTAGAATATATGGGCAAAGTAATTTTTGATATTCGGAGTCGTTCGGAAATTATAGTGTTAAACTCGTGACAAGTCACATGCCAGATTTATGTCGATGGTTGTAATAAAGCTCGTATTTATCGTTCCGAATGACGTTCGAATGACTTCGCTAAAAGGACAAGAATTGAAGCCAAGGCTGTACATGTGTTTCTTGAAGAAACCTAAGGTTAAGGGAGGGGGGTTTTATGGCTAAAAATCGCATTCTACTTTTTAAATGCGTTTTTCTCGAAACCGCATGTTGAAAATCGGCTGCCACCATAGCCCAAAATCTATCCAACCAAATTCTTTGAAATTTTCACGAACTAGGATAATTGCGTTTCATTCAGTACGTTTTTTTATTCATTGAAGAAGTCGTAAAAAACGCCAAAATTAAAAAAAAAAAGTTTAACACGAAACAAAAAATTTAGTTTTTAAAATTTTTTTAATAATCCTAGTGTGCGGACTGTAGTTAAGTCTGTACGTTAAAACGCCGTTTTTTGGAGATGGGTGTATAAATTGCTCTGTATTTAAATAACGAACTATGTGATCGGATTGGAAAAATTACTATGCACGCTCAAGATATTAATAAATCTATGAAGAAAAATTCGTATTTGCATCTTTCTTTAGTTCTTCACAAAAAATTTCTAAAAAAAAGCCAAAAAAAAAACGGCCTTCACACGGGATGACTCCCTTAAGTAGTATAAATTGTGGAGAAAAACTATATATGTATGCATATTTTACAAAACAAAACCAGTTTCTTTCGGAACGCAGTTTAGTTTAGTTAAATGGGGGGAGCCGCAGCTCCGAGCACTCAGGCCATTATTAGGCCCATTGTACTATTCGGAACGCAACTTGGAAACCCGCCATAAATACATTCTTGCATTATAGTAGTAATATAGGCTCTAACAGGAAGCCTCATATTGGCAAGAAATCCTACTTACTAGCAAAGTTACAGTGGGTCAAATTTGTTTTTTTTTTCGAATTTTCCTCGTAAAGTTTCCTGTATCATAAGATAGCATATGTACATAGAATGTCAATATCACATATCAAAATGAATAGTCTGACAAACTTAATACAAATAGAACCATGGAGCATTAAATATTTTTTGACATAAAAAATCCACAACAAGTCGGAAAACCGGAAGCTGAACGGTATGAAAGCTTTTGTGTATTTCTCATATAAACAGATTTGAGTGTGCATTTGCCTCATTAGTACGTAGCACGTAATATATGCATATATTATGTGAGAGTATCCACTTTTGGGTGATAGTGAGATTCATAGTTTGGAATTTGTAAAGAAACGACAACTTTGACCTTTAGTAATAGTGCGATTTCCACCAAACCTGGTAGGATCATGCTCTATGATATAACCTATATTACTGCAATTGTAGATGAGTCGAAAAATACTTCCCAAAATCGGTGTCATGCCAACCATGCCCATTGACTGTATTCAAACAGAGCCTCGCTGACACCTGGTAGCAAAACCCAAAATCTGTAAGGACAAATATGAGGATCCCCTATGTGATAGAATCCAAACTGGAGTAAGAGTTACTAGTGCCTGGTGCAGGGAGCTGGTGCTCAATTCAGACAAAGCCACCATAGTACTATTCTCCTGGAAACGTAATCACCTGGGAACCATTGGGTTGCGTGGCATGGAGATGAAACGGGAAACGGAGGACAAATATTTGGGAATTACCCTAGCACAAAGATTACTCTGGAAGACGCATGCTCGAAACACTTGTCGGAACTAGTTTTATTGGAATATGACCACAGTTGTTCCTATCAACGTTTGTGAATAAATCTGGGGGCAAATGAAATTCCCTATTCAAACCATTTTGTAGCCCATAGTAAATTAAATTTCTGTTAAACTGTATCTAAACAAGTGGGGATATCGAAGGCTCGGCGCTCCAAAGGCCTAATCAGTCCCGAGTCTGCACGGGGACTCATCTTAAGTGGCAAATTGGTCACGAAACCTTACCAGGGGTATACTTGTACCATGGGAACCGGGATAGCCCCTGGACTCTCATACTTCGGGTGAACTCCCGTTATATGTGAGTACAGCTCGGTTGGCCCCCCTAGTGGGAGTTTCATGGTGGTTGTGCTCAAGCGAGAAGAGACCTTCGGGCCTCAGCGTGGGGTTGCGTTTCAACATAGTTCGATAGAGATTTAGGTATATCTTGCATCCACCAGTATGAATGCTAAGCCATGTACTTGGTATAGACTGGTACCGTTGTTGCTGGTTTCAGCGGGGCTCTGATTGTGGTCACAAAATCAATCCGTGTCTTAAGAAGACCGTAGGATTAAGTCTCCACGACAGGTACCTACGTTAAACACTCAAGGGCTTAACTGTCAGCGCAACTGAAGTCGAGGAGGCAATAAAACGAATTAAATCGGGGAAAGCCACAGGACCTGACAACATCGCAGCTGAGCTCTGGAAAGTGAAGAGCTGGGACTCAACACTGTGAATTCTTTAATCGGGTTGTTCAGGACGGAAGAACATCTGATTACTGCTCCAATATGGAAAAAGAAAGGTAATCCAGCAGAATGGTCAAATTACCGGTTACTTTCCCATACCATGAAGACTTTGGAACGCATTCTTGACAAGCGTATTCGCGAAATCGTTGAAATAACCGTGAATCAAGCCGGATTTGTCAAAAACTGCGGAACTACTGATGCAAAAAAACGCTGCGCGGTTACTCATGGAGAACCACCGTGAGAAGCATCGCCCTCTTTACATTGCATTTCTGGATCTAGAGCAAGCGTTTGACCGTATGCCACACGAACTCATCTGGTATGCTTTACGACAACACTTAGTGCCAGAAAAACTCGTGCGCTAGGTTCAATCTGATCCGAAAAGTAAAGTTCGAAGTGTGGCGGGTGTATCAAAACCGTTCCGTGTCTCTGTTGGTGTTCATCAAGATAGGGCCCTCTCACCATTCCTTTGTTCTTGTTATGGACATCGTCACACGAGATATCCAACGTCCAGCACCCTACACACTGCTTTATGCAGATGATGTTTTCCTAGCATCTGATAGCAAAAATGATCTCGAGCAACTTGTCCAAAAATGGAATGATCGCCTCAGGCAACACGGTCTCAGACTGAATCCTAAACAAAACTGCATTTTTGACGACCGATCCCCATGAAACAGACACAATCACTGAGCGATTTAAGTACCTTGGGTCGACGCTATCAGCCAATGGAGAACTGCGTGATGAAATTGCTTTACACATTAACGAAACCTGGATGAAGTGACGTTCCACAACTGGTATTCTCTATGATCGACGTATCAACGAATGTCTCAAATCTAAAATTTGACGTAATGTCGTCCGTCCTGCCGTCTCTATGGTTCTGAGTGTTAGCTGACTATAAAAGACAATGAACGTCTAGCGATAATGCAGACGAAGATGTTGTGTTGGACTAGTGGCGTAACACGTTTTGATCACATCCGAAATGAGGATATCCGCGACCGTTATGGGGTTGTACCGATCGTGGAAAAATTGCTTTTCACTTGCCAAGATTGGTCGGGGTTCCGCCCCACGTACTCGACGAGGGCGATCAGACCCGAGTCTGCAAGGGACTCATCTGAAGTGGCTCTGCCACGAAGCCTCACCAGAAGTTACTTGGTACCATGGGAATCGGGATGGCCCTCTGAGAGCATATGCTCCAGGAGAATTCCTGGAGGATGTGTTCTCGGCCCGGTTATTTGCGGTTGGCCCCCTAGTGGGAGTTTCATGGTGGTTGTGGTTATGCCTCCATCGCGGGCAGAGCTCCTCGGAGCTCGAGCGTGGAGTTGCGCTGTACAACTCGGGTGCCGTACTCCTTAGTTGCGGCAGAGGTGTTAGATAGGCCTCGCATCCACTGGTATGAATGCTGAGCCTGCACTCAGTATAAACCAGGACCGCAGTGCTTGCATGGCGGATTGATCTGATTGTGGTCCCAAAATCAATCCGTGATCGAAGAGGACCGTGGGATTATGCCTTCACGGCAGGTACTCACATTAAACCCCCAGGACTTTCATGCCAAGATTGGTCTGAACATCGAAGTCGATGGTAAATGATCAAAAGGCAGGCCCAAACAACGGTGGCTTGATATGCTGGATGGGGATTTAAAAGCCTCGAGATTGCGCCCAGATCAAGCATTCAATACAGCCAAATGGCGAAACCGATCTCGACAAGCCGACCCCGCTTGTGAACTGGACAAAGGCTGAAGAAAAAGAAGATAGAGGGATCTTACGTCCGCATCCACTTGATATCGGACCGGACTAAATGGGGAGCAACTTACTCGCTCTTTTTTTATCCACGGACCCTTTGTTTAGGGTTTAGCATCTAAAATTAAAAAATATTAGGCAAACATGACTTTACGGTGTTTTACCAGAGCAGAGGCAAATCGTCAGACGCTGCTTCACATCTGTACTGGGAGCAGCATGTTCTGTGAATTATATTGAGCGTATACTTTGGACCAAAGCTGAAAATATTTTTAAGGATTAAAGAGTCTTAGTCCGCATCCACTTGATGTCAGACCGGACCAAATTGGAAGCACGCTGCTCCCAGGGCAGAAGTTGGCAGCGTCTCCTGACTTGCCTCTGCGGTGGTAAGAAACCGTAAAGCCGTCTTCGCCTAATAATTTTTGAATTTTGAGTACTAAGTCCTAAACGAAGGGTCAATGGACCAGCTATAGTTCTACAATCAAATGGTGACCCAAAACCGTATTAATAAATGAATAGTGCGTATATGTCTGGTGTGCATATTATTTTGTCCAGCTTTTGTATATCACAACCCAACTACCGTGCGGTGTTTCTAGCGATTAAATTAAATGCACATAATGAGACGTTATATTTTTACTAGTGATTATTTATTTTATATTGATATTTCGGGAACGATTTGCTCTTTTCTTCAGTGATATTGCGGGAACACCTGACTCCCTTCTTTAATGAAGAAGAAACAAGTTGTCCCCGAAATAACGATATAAGCATACCAGGAAAACCACTAGCGAAAAGAAAATCGTATCATGATATACATTACTAAATCACAAGTTTTCTCGAGAATATGCTGGTCAGTTGACCAATTCTTAAAAATAGCAAACGCGGAGCCAAGAAAGTTTGTCGCTATTACTTACCAGAGCAACAGATTCCACAAAACAAAACGGTAAAATGATCACTTACGACAGCGAGCCAGATTTGCCAGCCAGTCGAAAGCAGATACCAAAGTGTTTAGGATTTCAAAAAGACAGGAAGATAACGAATACATTGTTCCGGAGGAAAACTCTCCTACCACCTTTCCATTCTCTCACTCGAGAGCTATATTCAAATAATTTTCCCAAATTTAGGATGACCACCTCTGCAGATCTATTTAAAGAAAATAGTCGGAGGGTCGCCTTCAATGAGGGCGTTATACTCCCCTCAGAACTACACAATCCACCAAGATAATATGGAGTTACCTCTGGGATCAGCGCAACCTGGTAAACGATGTAAATCTAAAATGTATAGCAGCATTGTTCTTCGTTTGAGATAAAGATATTGTTGGATCAGGGACATAAATTGTTATGAGCTCAATCAAAAAGACATTTGTATCCGGTAGTGCATCGCACCCATCGTCCAAACATACCAAAAGAAGCACCCTGGATGTAATGATCATGTCATCTAAACCAACGATTTACCATCAATGTGTATGATGGTATATCGCTGATTTAGATTTGACGATGGCTTGACACGCCAAACAACACCCTGAAAACCTTTCAGCTTCACCCGGATCGAAATAGCAAATCGATCTTAGTGAGACCCAATTACCGGCAGATGAAGAATACATTAGATTTTGAATGTGAGAGATTGGGCCAACATGGTTAGTACGAATATAGTGGAATAATTATACACATTTTAGCGTCTGTTTCTCCGAAAATGGTTTTTAATCATATTTGTACGATATATGTAGGACTTGTTGTGAGAGACCTAAGAAAAAGAGTCCAACAAATTAATAATTGTGTTAATAAGACTCTGAAATTTTCAAAAGGTAATCGTTTTGAGAATCCACACCAATTTATTTCTGATTTTAACGAAAGAATTTAGTTCCAGGAATACACAAACGGCAATGGAGTTTGTATTGTTTCAAACGTACTCCAGAATTTTTATGTATTCCTTTCATTTGAAATCTGGACTACTGAAAAGTATCGATACGTGACTGTGGATTGGACACTAAAGATACTTTTTTAAAGTCCATATTTCCCGTAGTTCCATTTAGTACAATCAAATATAAAGGATTCATCTGTACAGATAAACAACCAAGCTTAACTTGCTATATCACGCAATCAGTGTCATACATCATTGCCACCAACTACCTTTCCTAATATATAAATGCACATACATAAGTTTCATACATGTACACACACTATAAAAGTTCTCACCGCCATTCGATGCCATCATCATTCGGATATTGATTAAAGTACGGCAAAAGTAAGAATGCAGAATTACGCTTTCAGCTTGAAAAAATTTGGTTGTATTTGCATTTTGTTTGTTTCAACCGCGATTAAGTACTGTGGCTTATTTTTTGGCGTTGGATAACTAGTATGAGAAAATATCGCACAACCCAAGATTCCTAAACACATTAGGGTACGATAAGGAAATTTACTAATTTGAGGCCAAATTCTATAATTTCATATCAAACTTACTTTTTATATTTTTAGTCAATATCAGTGCACTTCGGAAGAACACGAATGTTTATGCTGGTGCACTTTATCCTTCTGAATCACTCAGAAATGTACTCCTAAAATATGACAAGGCGAAAACTCTGAGACCACCCCGACGAAAAAATCGTTTATAGTTCACGAAAGCAGGTGCAAATTGCATCCAACGATTACTGTCTTTTTTTTCACCAAAATGCTTCCGTTGTGCTTTTGACTCCTTTTTCCTACTTCCACAAATTCGAGAAAATCACTACGCCCGTCCAATATCGTACCAGAATTAATAATGGCGACTGCCGAATGACAGTGGTGTACAAAACTACTTAACCCCGAGCGTCAAAAGCAATAGAGATATGTTACTCCGTAAGCAAGAAACAGCCAGCAATACAAATAATGAGTTTGCGCTGTGGATTTTTGCTACTTTACGTTTTCATGTAGTGTCCGCTCTCTCGTTTACCAGCTCTACAACCCTTTCACGAATTGTTACGTTGAACCTACTTCACTTAGTTAACTATATCGGAAATCATTCCATTTCTTGACTCATATTTGCCTCGCACACCCGATTCCAAAATTTAACAAGACAGTCCTACCCAATGCGATTTTCACAGATGATGTCACCGCTCAATCTTTGATACCGGATGGATCTAATCTAACGTTCTCTCCAGGGCGTTGCCCATATGCAACTTACCCAACTTCAATTAACGCAAGTCCCTAATACACTTAAAATAATGTCACATCGAGTCTTGCTTTGCGTCTGTTTATTGTCGACGGGATTTTCTCTTTATTTTTCAATTTTAATTGTACACACTTTCCAAAACAGTCATCCTTATTTTGTTCCAAATCGATAGCGAACTGCCAGTAACAGCATGAATTTTGCCGCTCTTCGATATAACTAAATTTGTTCACTTCTCTTAAAAATAATCAAGAGAATACAAGATTCAAAACCTACATTACAAATAGCCACCATCCAAAAATGTTACTCATACACATCTATATTTTATCAATTTTTGGCGATGATACGAACGTCGTATTTCCACTGTTCAGATTCGGCGGCGAAGTTTCAGGATAAAATTAAGGGGGGGAAACCATATTAGGAGGTTCTCAGAATCGACATTTTTTCATTGAGTAGATCGTTAACTTAGCTATCTTAGGATACACTGCAAAATTTTCATAGTGAAATTCGCGTCCCTCTCTAGAGGGACTCATAATATCTATATTATGAGCGTTGAACCGAACGATTGTCGGGTACAGGCTCAGGCTCGAGCGCCCAGGAAGTAGTCAAGGTAGTCGCAAAATTACGTTTTTCACATTTGCGGGAATTTTAAATCTAAAAGTAGTAACCGATCGTTATGAAATTTGTGGGTATAATTCTTAATAAAATTGCCAAGAAAAATATTTTCAGTATTTTCAAAGGTGCTATTTTCGCATTATTTGTAAAAAAAAGTTGCGAAAATTGAAAATTCTTTTTTTCAACAGCTGCCAAATATTTGATTGTGATTATTTTCAAAAGTATTCAGGTTTATATTCATAGAAAATAAGTTAATAATGTAAAATCAAAAGTTTTTTTTTGGTTTCAAATAAAAATTGAAGTCGTTATACGACCCGGAGTTGGGAGGACTCTTCCTTCATCGAAATAATGCCACAACTTTTATTTTAGGCTATTCTTCGGAAGATAAGTAATATAATGTCTAAACTTTTAATTTTAATTTTCCTCACTAAAAAAAATATGAAAAAAGGACGTGGAAAAATGCGTTCTAATGTGTTTTCTCCCTTAAGTGAAAGTGAACTTTAAGAACTTGTTACTCCATATGTAAGTAAAACTTTAAACATACCGTAATATTTCAAATTTTAATAAATAAATATTCGTCTCTTCTCTCAAATCTTTTAGCAGCTAAAGAATATGTGAAACAGAAAGTTGTAGCTGGACGCGCATTAGCTTCTTGAAAATTGAGCATTATTAGAAGTTTAGACACGAAGTAGTAGACGTAGCCACGAAAAATTGTTGGGAAAAATAGCCACTTTATTTGTTATTCAAATCTAGGCGTATTTACCTATTCTCCAGCAAGTATCGCTACCATACCCAAGAAGCTGTACCCTGTATGGGTATCTCTTTCCACATGTCGATTTTTCCTGGATTCAAGTATCATTCGACATGGGATCCCATTCGCTGCTTTTCAAGTTCAATTGATTTTTTGCCACATTTCTCCAATCTCAACTGCACGTTGATATTCCTGCTGAACTGGACGGTGATGCTCAGCAAGTAGCGAAGTTGGTTCTCGTCTTTGTCATACAATTTGATGTCGTCAATATACATTAAATGACTTAATGTACATTTCGACAATATGCCATCTTTGACTTCGAGCTCGTATTTTCTTTTATGCAAAAGATGAGATAGTGGATTCAAAGCCAAACAAAACCATATCGTGCTTGAAGAGTTGCCTTGGAAAATGCCACGCCTGATTGGTATCTCTCGTGATGTTTGTGAGGATATCGATAGCTTCGTGCTCCAATTCTTCATTACTATTTTCAGAAGAAGAACGACATTCGGGTTGATTTTATACAAGCGTAACACTTGTAGTAACCACAAATGTGATATGGAGTCAAAGGCTAATTTATTATATAATCGATGTAGGCTCTCGAGATATTTCGTTTCTGATAGACAGCCTGCTTTAACATACAGCGACCGAATCGATTATAAACTGTTCTTTACAGCCTCGGGAGCCTTTTGCGCATCCTGTTTCCTCCTCAGTTACTAATTTATGATGTTAAGATCTTTTCAGATGTTAGCGCACAGAGCTGAAGTGAAGACCTTCTAGATGGTAGGAAGACAAGTAATTGGTCGACATTTTGAAGGGCAAGAGACACCCTGTTCCTTCGGGGTTGAATTTTGAAGGGCTACTTCTACGTCAGCTTTATACGCCAGGCATGGTCATTCCGCGGAGGGCCTGGCAGACAAACGACAGATGGCAACGGGGAGACGGGAGGCGACAGACAAGAGGCGACATACGACAGAAGCCAGAGGATAGAGGATAGGGCATAGCGGATAGAGGACAGAGGATAGAAGATAGAGGCTAGGAGGATGGAGATAGAAGATAGAGGATAGAGGCTAGAGGATAGAGAATAGATGATAGAGGATACAGGATAGACGGCAGAGGATAGTGGATAAATGAGAGCGGATAGAGGAAAGAAGACCGACGAGAGAAAGCAGGAGGCAGAAGGGAGACGACAGGTGACAGGCAAAATTGGCGGGACA